>NW_024412105.1:62500-65000 GCF_016920715.1 Anopheles arabiensis | reverse complement strand
AGTGTGCAATTTGGTGCTACCCTAGGGAATATGTATGGGGAAGCCTAGCTACGTGTGTCGCACGTTCCAAGTTGCATGGACGTCGAACAGAGGCATGCAAAAGCACCTATCTAGGGAATTACTCTACGTTCTAGTAGCAAGTGCGATTTTCCGGTCCAGCACGGCAGTACGCCTGCACGCATACACTCCATGTACCAGAAATGTACCAACCTAGGCGTTGCTCAGTAGCTTTTAGCGGCACATAGAAAAAGTATTCGAGTTCAGATTTTGGGACTTAGCGTATTTTTAAAACTAATAACGAAAATTAAATTTTAAATCGGTAAACGGCTAGGAGTTGCTCAGTAGCTTTTGGCGGCACATAGAAAAAGTATTCGAGTTCAGATTTTTGGGACTTAGCGTATTTTTAAAACTAATAACGAAAATTAAATTATAAATCGGTAAACGGCTAGGAGTTGCTCAGTAGCTTTTTGCGCAACGTGGCAAAAGTATTCGAGTTCAGATTTCTTGGACGTAGCGTATTTTTCAATCATAATAAACCGAATCAAACATAACAATGATGAAACTTACACCATGTCCCAAGGTTGTGCACAAAACGTAACGATAAAGTGCTGGCGAAGTTAGAGGTGCACCAAAATTGTGTACCGATCAGGGAAAGTACTCTACGTTCCTATGATTTGGGTGAAAAGTGTTGATTAACTGCTGGTAGAATAGACAGTTGCTTATCATACACATCGCAAACGAACACCCCTTAGTGAGCATTAGCAAAAGTCAATGGCACAAAGCAATTGCAATACAAACTGATCAAGTACATTAAAGAACGCTAAGTACCAGGACTTCTTTCCAAGAATGGTGTCCGCGACGGGAGGGCAAGCGTCCTTCCCAGGTTTTCCTAGTAAACCTTGTATGGTAAACATACCCAAGCGTGTCTGTAAGCACGCAACGAAAGTCACGAACGGGCACATACCTAGGGAATGTACTCTACGTACTTGGACTTTTGTCCAAGAATGGTGTCCGCGACGGTCGGGCACTGCGACGCAATAACCAAATCCTAGGATTGTAACTTTAGTGTGCACAAACATAAACATTAACGCGTTCGCTCGGGCTGCGCCGTCCGTGTTGAACACAAATGTGGGTGATTATATGCGTGGAGGGACAAAAACATACGAGGAGGAGACAGTTTTCTGCACGATGTGCACAGAGCTCATTTCGTCGTCCCGGGCGAATGGAAAAACACAAACATCGCGAGTATCGTTCTAGGTTTCTGTCTATAAAAGGGCAGGCCAAAAGGTGACCGGTTGAGATAAGCATTTTAAGCATACAAACACTTTATTGGAACTTTTGATACAAAAACAAGGTACGTACATGTAGGTTGTACCAACATGGACATCTATGAACGCGTACGCTCGGGCTGCGCCCTCCGTCTTGTACTTTCCTGATCGGTACACAGTTTTGGTGCACTGCTATTCCGACCGGCAACTTGTACCAACATATACATCCATGAACGCGTAAGTAGTGTACTTTCCCTGATCGGTACACACTGTTGGTGCACGGCATAAGAAAAGAGCTAAAATGGTCAAACTCAATCCATTTCAACAATAGATAGTCGATAGTAGCTGTGCCGATGAAGTAGGGCACGATGCAAGTTAATGTTGTTTAATGAATAACATGTCCGCCATACATTTCAGTACAAATTTGCTCGGTCAGACCTACAAAGTGCTATATCTCGAATACGAGGCGTCGGACTGGGGGTTGTAGAACAATTTTAAGTTCGTCTAATGATTCTACATCCGATTCTGGATAGCGGTTTTTGACCACTTTTCAATATTTTGTGACACCCCGAACCTAGGGGCAGCTCCTAGCTTTTTTCAAAAATGTGCACCGAACGGGCCGGAGAGCTCGTGTGGCTCAAAACATGTTTTTCGCTAAAACACCTCAAAACGTGTAAGGAACGCACCCTAGATGATGAAAAGTGCAATCAGAATGTCAATCGACAACTTTGTTGGGGGTACCATTTTACTCTACGGGCCAGTAGCTTAGGCGCGCCAACAGCGCTTTCCTTTCGGGTTCCCATTTTTTGCCCTCCTGGGATTATGATCATTTGTTCATTGCCTACTATAGGGAGGGTACCTTGCTACGAGGTCAAACATGAAGATTGCACCAAATCGTAGTTTTACCTCTATTTAGTCGTAGGAGCATGGTTTGCAGTGGCAGTGGGTCATTAAGCCCCCGTTTGGGTCATACGTCCCCTCCGCGATAAAAATCGTCGTATGCCTATAGTCCGAACTAATGAAGCAAAAGTGGTGTCTGGTGGGCTCTGCCGATGATTTTAACCTATGATTTTGAGCTTCCACCCTATCAAAACGTTCCTGGAGCAGTACATCACGGGTCTACGGACCCAAAGACTTCGTCGTGATGGTTTCTAGTAAAAAGTTGTAACAGCTAAGGGTTTTGAATACGCGTATATTAACCATTGCTTGAAACTAAGCTTCGTTGTCTTTAA
>NW_024412105.1:45000-52500 GCF_016920715.1 Anopheles arabiensis | reverse complement strand
GCTTCCCCTGCTTCGGCAGCAACACCAGTCGTTGCCTCTTCCACTGCGCCGGAAACGAAGCGCGATTGAGGCAATCCTGGTACAGGACCCGGAAGACCTCCGGGAACAACATGATGGCCGTCTTCACTGCCGCGTTCGGGATGCCATCGAGCCCTGGTGCTTTGCGATTTGCCATCTGGCTCGCGATGAGCAGCAGCTCGTCGTCCGTTACCGGTGCAATTCCCGCCGTTGTTGTTGCTCCCTCGACGCTTCCAACGTTGCTCAGCTGCGACCAGTCACAGGGCGGATGCTCAGGGAAGAGGTCGGACACAATGCGTTCGAGGACGACCCGGTCCGCTTCTGAAGGCGTCCGACTGCCCCGGAGCCGGGACATGACGACCCGATATCCTGCCCCGAACGCATTCTCTTCTGCAATTTCGATCAGCTCCTGGAACAAGTTCCGCTTGCTAGCTCGAATTGCTCGGCTGACTCTGCCCTTGCTGTCCTGTGCTCAGCTGCTGCTATGCTGCGCTCCTCCAAATCAGCCGTCCGCAGCATCCGGTCACGGGCAACCTCGCAGTTGTTCCTCAGGCGAGCCAGGAGGAGACCACCAAAATGTGTTACGGTGCGGGTCTTGGTGCACTCGGGTAACCCGTTGCATCGTCTCGTCGCAGGCCTTCAACATGGCTGCGATCATACCCTCCTGGGTCGATGCGCGTTGGACAAAGTCCGCAGCGAACAGCGCCTCGAGGAATGAGGAAGGAGAAAACTGCGAGGTCTTCCATCTACGGCCAGCGTGACGCACACGCCTCTGGCTAGCGGAAGCACCCTGCCGCGATGACGGTTGCCGCTGATGTTGCTGCTGCTGCTGTTGCGATGGCTGCTGTTGCTGCTGCTGCTGCTGAAGTGACTGCTGCTGCTGCGCAGAGGACTGTTGCGCTGGCTGCTGCTGGTCCTGCAGCTGCTCGGGCGATGCTGGTGTTCCTCCCACGGTGTAGAGAACATAGCGGTGGTCTGACGCGGTGTATCTTGTGCTAACAACCCAGGTGTCAGGGCGAGCGATCGTCGGGCTCGCGAATGCCACATCCACTATACTCGGGAGAGCCACCCGTTGCCATCAAACGTGTATTCCCGACCTTGATTAATCACGATTAGGCCAAGCTGCTCCACCATTCCGTGCAGCTCTTCCCCGCGGTCGCAAGTCCTCGGGCTGCCCCTCCTCATGTCTGGCGTTAAAATCGCCGGCGACGACGACTTGAGGGTGGGAGAAGCCTTCGAGTTCTATTGCTTCCAAGAAGCGCTCGAACTCTGCGAGGTTAAGGCTTGGTGGAGCATAGCAGCTGATAAAACCACTCCGCCGATCTGCGCTGCAACCAACCCCTGAGCTTCACTGCACCACACCCGCTGTATTGGTAGCTCACCGACAGCTACCACCGCTACCGCCTTGCAGCTGCTGAATGCCCACCGGCCGTTGTTTTCAGGTGGGCGCAGAACATCAGAGAGAATGAGCACGTCTGCTTTCTCCTCTCTGGCAGCTTGCAGCACCAGGTTCTGGGCATCACGGCCATGGCCCAGGTGCCCTGCAAACTTTCAGGGCCGGGAACATCGTTGGGCCGAACGAGCACATTCGCTGTGGCCTATGTGGTGAGCGCCACCGCACAGTGCGCACTTTGCCTCATTCTGGCAGGATCGTGCTTTGTGTCCGGTAAGCCCACAGCGGATGCACAGATTCTGTCGATCTGCGGTGGAACGGCAGTTCGAGGCGATGTGGCCCATCTCCAGACAGCGGAAACAGCGCTGTCGCTCTGGAGGCGTTGGTGGGGCTGCTCGAACCTTGCTCACACAGTCGCACAGGAACAGTTTAAGTCCTTCCAACTGCCGAGCCGACTTCACAGGTAGCCGGATGCGTGCTCGCTTCGAACCATCCGGTAGTTCCCAAATGCTGGCAGAAACAACTCCAGCACTTGCGCCAATCTTAGCATCGAGGGCAGCAATGATATCTTCCTCCGTAGCAAGGGGATCGATATCGACTACCAGCAGCTCACCCATTTCTGTGACAAGCCGACTGACGCCTGCGTCGCCGATGATTTTGCGGACGCCTTCCAGCATAAGCGGAGCGTTTGCCGTCTTGCTCAGCTCCATACGTAGCAGCCTGGCATGAGTTCGGCGGCCCTGCTTAATATGCCCTTTCATTTCGCTGTGAGCCGCGTCCAGACGAATGGCTTCGCGCACCTTCTCGTAGATGCCATCCCAGGTTTCGCCTTCACTGGGAGACACCTCGATGATGTCGGGCCTCGGCTTTCGCTTACGATGTTGCTGATGTTGCTGCTGCATACGCTCCTGCTGCTGCTGCTGCGAGCCGGCGACCGCCTGTCGCTGTGGCTGACGCTGCTGCTGCTGCTGCTGCTGCTGCTGTTGCTGTTGCTGCTGCTGCTGGGAACGTGGCTTACCCGTAGCTTTTCCGCGATATCTACGCCGCACGACCTCACTAAAGGTGAGTTCCGGCACAACGTCTACGCGGACGGCTGTCGATGCCTCGCTGCGCGGCAGCATGACTGCGCGCGACGTCGACGCGCGGGGCTGCTCCTGCTCGTGCTGGTTCCGCTGCTGCTGTTGTTGTTGCTGCAGCTGCGGCGCAGAGGGTCGGCGCGGCAGCGGAGTCGGAGGTTGGCGCGGACTAGCTGACGGTTGTCCGCCGGCAACCTTTGCTGCCAGAAGAGAGTTGAGCACGTCTCGGTCGCGTTGATGTGCGGCGGCGAGCTTCTCCATCTGTGCCTCCAACTTCTCCTCTCGTCGTTTTGCCTCCTCCTTTTCCTCTTGTAGCAGTTGGCACATGCCAGTTATCTGCTCGGAGAGGCGAGCATTTTGCTCCTTCATTTCTGCATTCTGCTCCTCTAGTCGTTGGATTGTTGCCTTAAGCAACTCGAGCTCCGGTGTGGCCGTGGCGGCCTTGGATGCCACGGCGGGCTTGTTGTTGCCTGTGACACTGACCTAGGCAGCGCCACTCGAGGCTCGGTCACAAACAGCTTCGAGCCAGATGCCAAGCTGCTACGGCAGTCCACAGAGACTGACCTCGCACTCGCGCGCGTTGACATCCCGGATGATGCCATCATCTTTGCCGACTTTCAGGTTGGTGGGTTAAATAACCCTGGGGGTCGATGTGACCCCGGGGTCGGTTGACCCCGGGGTCGAGATGACCCAAGTATGCAGCGCCGTCTAGCTGGTGTTCTGCCGCTCAATCGCTGCTGTAGAATCCTTCTTCCACGCTGGTTTTCCACTATGGTCCGACTTGCGACCCTGGTGGGCTGGGGGAGGGGTGGCGGTGGCGAAAAATTACGAGAGGGTGCGTCGCTCACGTGGGGAATGGATCCGCACCAATCCCGAATTTTTTCCGGCACTTTTTCACGTCCAAATTGCGCTGCCCGCTTTTTCGACCCTTTTGGACCTATTTTAGGGATTTTCGAAAAATTCGAGCAGTTTTCGAGTTGCTCGAACTACTCGAATCGAGCAGATTCGAGCTGCCGCGGGCACTACACTTCTTCCCCGAATTTTCTGCGCACTTTTTGTAAACTCGAGCACTTTTCGAGCAGTAACGGACTTTTCAAATTTTTGCCCCTTGGGAACTGCTCCCTGGACAAAATTTGTCCCTTGGGTATTATAGAACTGTCACCAAGAAACGTCAAAAATTTTTTTCACGATTTTCACAAATTTTTTGATGCAATCTTATTGTACGCATAAAAACAAGCACAACGGTGAAAACCGCACACGAATCCGAGCAAAACTCGCGGAGTTATTCGCGATTTGCTATTTATTTCGATTTTTCCGAAAGCACGTGCTCCGGCGGTAGCACCCCGACACTTTTATTTTCTCGTTTTTCACCGATTTTCGTTCTGTTTCTTTTAAATTCACGTTCAGCGTCACTACGCGCACCTTTAAAATCACATCCGGCACGAATCCGTGCGTTTTTCACTGAGTTATTCACATTCAAAGTTCCCCATACAAATTGTATGGGGATGTAAACACTTTTATGCACTTTAAACTTCTCAAAACGTCTCGAAAACACTTTTAAACGCTTTAGAAGCGTCGAATTATCAGAATCGAGTGTTTCCGGCGCTGATATCACACAGTTTTGCGCATTTTTTCCACACCCGGAAATTTGGTGCTACCGGGGGCAAATGTACACAGAACAACACGAATTTTTAAAGCGCAAAAATCACAGAAATTCGACCAAATAACACTATCTATAGGTAAATTGGGTGCTCTGAACACGATTTTGAGGGTTTCAGAGCGATCCGAGGCCGTTTTACACACTTTTTTGCACACTTTGTCGGAGCGTGTTTACATACGTCTGTACCCGACGGCTACTCGAGGATACACTACAGGGATAACTGGCTTGTGGCCGCCAAGCGTTCATAGCGACGTGGCTTTTGATCCTTCGATGTCGGCTCTTCCTATCATTGTGAAGCAAAATTCACCAA
Organism: Anopheles arabiensis; assembly: GCF_016920715.1. Classification (NCBI taxonomy): domain Eukaryota; kingdom Metazoa; phylum Arthropoda; class Insecta; order Diptera; family Culicidae; genus Anopheles; species Anopheles arabiensis. The sequence goes on along the minus strand of NW_024412105.1, from coordinate 48,043 downwards.
GCGTAGGATTGTTCACCCTTTCAAGGGAACGTGAGCTGGGTTTAGACCGTCGTGAGACAGGTTAGTTTTACCCTACTGGTGTGTGCTTATAGTCGCTATCTTAACGGAATTCCTGTGCAGTACGAGAGGAACCACAGGTACGGACCACTGGCTCAATACTAGTCCGACCGGACTTTGGTATGACGCTACGTCCGCTGGATTATGCCTGAACGCCTCTAAGGTCGTAGCCAATCCGAGCTGATAGCGCTTCTCAAACCCATTAGGTGTTCGGAAGCTAGCGGGCCTAACAACCCTCTGAGATCCGTTGGAGTCTGCGTCTGCAGCCCGGCGTCTCATCCCGCTATACCTAGGCCGCAATGAGTGGAGTTCGCTGCACGTGTTAGTACCGTAACTGGGAACGCCGTTGGCTTGAGCTCTGCCCAACGTGGATATACCTAGTTTCGACACCTATCAACCGCCCGCAAACGACGGGACTTCAGGCTGGGAGCTGCGAGTTGTAGAGATGCGTTCGCATCGATCCTCTCAGGCGACCCATGCTTGGTGGTTTGTCCGTGTGCCCCTTCCTCGATGTGCGCAAGCTCGTCTTGGTCTGGGGACCACGTCGACACAGGGGATACTCTTGTGAGAGCATGAGTGTACTAAGTTGAGTGTAGCAAGGGAACGCGTGCCCCTTCCTCGTTGGCGTAACTAACCATCTTGGTCTGGGGACCGTGGTACCGTGCTCTGGTGAAGCTTGGTGCGTGCTCCTTCCTTGTCAGACGAGTGACTTGACCTGGTCTGGAGACCGTTCCTTTATACTAGTGGACAAGAGTTGGCTACTTCCGTGTCAGACGAGTGACTTGACATAGGATGGAGAAGGACACTTAACACTAATGAGCTTGTCGGCGTGCCTCGTTCTCGACTTGATTGTCTTGATGTGAGGACCGTGCGGACCACACCAGTAAGCTTACACATGCTCGTTACAAGTTGTATAAGTTGACCCGTTTGGCCCGGTTGCCTTGCACATGATGGTGTTGACCATGTTCGGTTAACAGGTCGTGTGTCGAGGTGGTCGGCCTTGGTAGTAGGATGTCTTGTGCATGTGACGTGTTGACCTGGTTTGGTCGGTGTGTCGTCGTGTACGAGATGACCTACTTACCCGTCAGTTTTCCAAGTTGTATCATGTGTTGACTTAGTTGACGTGTCATGTGCTTGGATGATTAGCGTACGGGTCATGTATGGTGCGCTTGCTTCAGTTGAAGGGATGTACTAGTACAGTTGTATTAATTGTTTATTTCACGATCTGGTCTTTTGGCTGGATCGTGAAAAAACGCTAAGTCCCAAATCCTGAACTCGAGAAGAAAGCGCCAATGACAACGTTTTTGACTGGAGCCCCTAGCATTCGGCTCTTTTCTACTTTGAAGGGATGCACTGTTGTATGAATTGTTTATTCACGAACTGGTCGTTTGATTGGATCGTGAAAAAATCGTCAGCCCAAATCCCGAACTCCGGACAGGAAAGCGCTGATTGCAAACATTTTGACTGGAAGTCCCTTGAAAATGGCGTTTTCGTTATTGGCATTATGTGGCACGTTTATTGTGGCTAGAACATTAATTATTCACCAAATGGCACCAAAGCTTGGCAAAAGTCGCGAAACACTCCTATCTCGACGCACCAGCAATCGCAACTTGATGCAAAATAAATTGCACGAGCTAATGATACTTGTACCATGCACAGTACACCGTACCAAAATATACCCCTGAAAGTGTGCAATTTGGTGCTACCCTAGGGAATATGTATGGGGAAGCCTAGCTACGTGTGTCGCACGTTCCAAGTTGCATGGACGTCGAACAGAGGCATGCAAAAGCACCTATCTAGGGAATTACTCTACGTTCTAGTAGCAAGTGCGATTTTCCGGTCCAGCACGGCAGTACGCCTGCACGCATACACTCCATGTACCAAAAATGTACCAACCTAGGCGTTGCTCAGTAGCTTTGGCGGCACATAGAAAAAGTATTCGAGTTCAGATTTTTGGGACTTAGCGTATTTTTAAAACTAATAACGAAAATTAAATTATAAATCGGTAAACGGCTAGAGTTGCTCAGTAGCTTTTTGCGCAACGTGGCAAAAGTATTCGAGTTCAGATTTCTGGGACGTAGCGTATTTTTCAATCATAATAAACCGAATCAAACATAACAATGATGAAACTTACACCATGTCCCAAGGTTGTGCACAAAACGTAACGATAAAGTGCTGGCGAAGTTAGAGGTGCACCAAAATTGTGTACCGATCAGGGAAAGTACTCTACGTTCCTATGATTTGGGTGAAAAGTGTTGATTAACTGCTGGTTAGAATAGACAGTTGCTTATCATACACATCGCAAACGAACACCCCTTAGTGAGCATTAGCAAAAGTCAATGGCACAAAGCAATTGCAATACAAACTGATCAAGTACATTAAAGAACGCTAAGTACCAGGACTTCTTTCCAAGAATGGTGTCCGCGACGGGAGGGCAAGCGTCCTTCCCAGGTTTTCCTAGTAAACCTTGTATGGTAAACATACCCAAGCGTGTCTGTAAGCACGCAACGAAAGTCACGAACGGGCACATACCTAGGGAATGTACTCTACGTACTTGGACTTTTGTCCAAGAATGGTGTCCGCGACGGTCGGGCACTGCGACGCAATAACCAAATCCTAGGATTGTAACTTTAGTGTGCACAAACATAAACATTAACGCGTTCGCTCGGGCTGCGCCGTCCGTGTTGAACACAAATGTGGGTGATTATATGCGTGGAGGGACAAAAACATACGAGGAGGAGACAGTTTTCTGCACGATGTGCACAGAGCTCATTTCGTCGTCCCGGGCGAATGGAAAACACAAACATCGCGAGTATCGTTCTAGGTTTCTGTCTATAAAAGGGCAGGCCAAAAGGTGACCGGTTGAGATAAGCATTTTAAGCATACAAACACTTTATTGGAACTTTTGATACAAAAACAAGGTACGTACATGTAGGTTGTACCAACATGGACATCTATGAACGCGTACGCTCGGGCTGCGCCCTCC
>NW_024412105.1:25000-35000 GCF_016920715.1 Anopheles arabiensis | reverse complement strand
TTGGTGAACCCGAGCATCCTCGTTGATGAGGTGGCATATCGGTACGAGTCCAGCGAGTAGGGTGGCCGTCTCATACCTGACGGTACGGAATGCCCGTGCCACCCTGATGGCTGCTTTTCGCTGAACCCGTTGCAGCATCCGTCGGCACTCTCGCACCTGAGTTGCCTCAGCCCAGACGGGAGCAGCATACCGCAACACCGATTCTGCCACATACGCCAGCAGCCTTGACTTGGCCGTCCTGGGGCCGCTGTGGTTTTGCATGAGGCGCGTTACAGCTGCCACCACGCGCGACGCCTTTTCGGAGACTTTCGTGACGTGATCTCGCCATTTCAGGTGATCTTGGAGCTGCACGCCCAAGTACCTGATGCTCCTAGAAGACTGGACTTCCACGTCACCGACGCGAAATGTCACCTGCGGCGGAGTCTTCTTGCTTGAGATCAGGACGGCTTCAGTCTTGGCTGGGGCCAGCTCCAGACCGTGCTGCTGCATCCAACGTTGGACCTGGTCAACGGCCTCCTCTGCTCTCGCGCGAACCTCGTCCGTGGTGGTAGCAGGTACCAACAGCGCCAGATCGTCCGCATATCCGATGACTTCGACGTCGGGAGGTAGCGGCACATCCAGCACCCCGTCATACATGATGTTCCACAGAGTTGGGCCCAGGATGGACCCTGTGGAACACCGGCGGTTACATGCCGTACGACGGGGCCTTCGCTCGTGTCAAAGTACAGCACACGATCCTCGAAGTAGCTTCGAAGCATCCGTTGGAGGCCGACGGGAACACCTTTTGCCTGAAGGGCGCTGGCAATGGATTGCCAGTTGGCCGTGTTGAAGGCGTTCTTCACGTCCAACGCCACCACAAGCAAGAAACGGTTATCCCGGCCGTTCGTTCGCCGGAACGACATGGCGGTACGGCCGGCCTCAATAACCCGCTGGATGGCGCTCACTGTCGACCGCCCTCGACGAAATCCGAACTGCCGGTCCGACAGTCGGGGTGAAGACGGCTCCTCGAGATGTTCATTGAGGCGATTCAGGATGAGGCGCTCAAGTACCTTCCCCAGTGCGTCGAGCATGCAGAGGGGTCGGTACGAGCTGCTCTCTCCGGAGGCTTCCCTGCTTCGGCAGCAACACCAGTCGTTGCCTCTTCCACTGCGCCGGAAACGAAGCGCGATTGAGGCAATCCTGGTACAGGACCCGGAAGACCTCCGGGAACAACATGATGGCCGTCTTCACTGCCGCGTTCGGGATGCCATCGAGCCCTGGTGCTTTGCGATTTGCCATCTGGCTCGCGATGAGCAGCAGCTCGTCGTCCGTTACCGGTGCAATTCCCGCCGTTGTTGTTGCTCCCTCGACGCTTCCAACGTTGCTCAGCTGCGACCAGTCACAGGGCGGATGCTCAGGGAAGAGGTCGGACACAATGCGTTCGAGGACGACCCGGTCCGCTTCTGAAGGCGTCCGACTGCCCCGGAGCCGGGACATGACGACCCGATATCCTGCCCCGAACGCATTCTCTTCTGCAATTTCGATCAGCTCCTGGAACAAGTTCCGCTTGCTAGCTCGAATTGCTCGGCTGAGCTCGGCCCTTGCTGTCCTGTGCTCAGCTGCTGCTATGCTGCGCTCCTCCAAATCAGCCGTCCGCAGCATCCGGTCACGGGCAACCTCGCAGTTGTTCCTCAGGCGAGCCAGGAGGGGAGACCACCAAAATGTGTTACGGTGCGGGTCTTGGTGCACTCGGGTAACCCGTTGCATCGTCTCGTCGCAGGCCTTCAACATGGCTGCGATCATACCCTCCTGGGTCGATGCGCGTTGGACAAAGTCCGCAGCGAACAGCGCCTCGAGGAATGAGGAAGGAGAAAACTGCGAGGTCTTCCATCTACGGCCAGCGTGACGCACACGCCTCTGGCTAGCGGAAGCACCCTGCCGCGATGACGGTTGCCGCTGATGTTGCTGCTGCTGCTGTTGCGATGGCTGCTGTTGCTGCTGCTGCTGCTGAAGTGACTGCTGCTGCTGCGCAGAGGACTGTTGCGCTGGCTGCTGCTGGTCCTGCAGCTGCTCGGGCGATGCTGGTGTTCCTCCCACGGTGTAGAGAACATAGCGGTGGTCTGACGCGGTGTATCTTGTGCTAACAACCCAGGTGTCAGGGCGAGCGATCGTCGGGCTCGCGAATGCCACATCCACTATACTCGGGAGAGCCACCCGTTGCCATCAAACGTGTATTCCCGACCTTGATTAATCACGATTAGGCCAAGCTGCTCCACCATTCCGTGCAGCTCTTCCCCGCGGTCGCAAGTCCTCGGGCTGCCCCACCTCATGTCTGGCGTTAAAATCGCCGGCGACGACGACTTGAGGGTGGGAGAAGCCTTCGAGTTCTATTGCTTCCAAGAAGCGCTCGAACTCTGCGAGGTTAAGGCTTGGTGGAGCATAGCAGCTGATAAAACCACTCCGCCGATCTGCGCTGCAACCAACCCCTGAGCTTCACTGCACCACACCCGCTGTATTGGTAGCTCACCGACAGCTACCACCGCTACCGCCTTGCAGCTGCTGAATGCCCACCGGCCGTTGTTTTCAGGTGGGCGCAGAACATCAGAGAGAATGAGCACGTCTGCTTTCTCCTCTCTGGCAGCTTGCAGCACCAGGTTCTGGGCATCACGGCCATGGCCCAGGTTCGCCTGCAGAACTTTCAGGGCCGGGAACATCGTTGGGCCGAACGAGCACATTCGCTGTGGCCTATGTGGTGAGCGCCACCGCACAGTGCGCACTTTGCCTCATTCTGGCAGGATCGTGCTTTGTGTCCGGTAAGCCCACAGCGGATGCACAGATTCTGTCGATCTGCGGTGGAACGGCAGTTCGAGGCGATGTGGCCCATCTCCAGACAGCGGAAACAGCGCTGTCGCTCTGGAGGCGTTGGTGGGGCTGCTCGAACCTTGCTCACACAGTCGCACAGGAACAGTTTAAGTCCTTCCAACTGCCGAGCCGACTTCACAGGTAGCCGGATGCGTGCTCGCTTCGAACCATCCGGTAGTTCCCAAATGCTGGCAGAAACAACTCCAGCACTTGCGCCAATCTTAGCATCGAGGGCAGCAATGATATCTTCCTCCGTAGCAAGGGGATCGATATCGACTACCAGCAGCTCACCCATTTCTGTGACAAGCCGACTGACGCCTGCGTCGCCGATGATTTGCGGACGCCTTCCAGCATAAGCGGAGCGTTTGCCGTCTTGCTCAGCTCCATACGTAGCAGCCTGGCATGAGTTCGGCGGCCCTGCTTAATATGCCCTTTCATTTCGCTGTGAGCCGCGTCCAGACGAATGGCTTCGCGCACCTTCTCGTAGATGCCATCCCAGGTTTCGCCTTCACTGGGAGACACCTCGATGATGTCGGGCCTCGGCTTTCGCTTACGATGTTGCTGATGTTGCTGCTGCATACGCTCCTGCTGCTGCTGCTGCGAGCCGGCGACCGCCTGTCGCTGTGGCTGACGCTGCTGCTGCTGCTGCTGCTGCTGCTGTTGCTGTTGCTGCTGCTGCTGGGAACGTGGCTTACCCGTAGCTTTTCCGCGATATCTACGCCGCACGACCTCACTAAAGGTGAGTTCCGGCACAACGTCTACGCGGACGGCTGTCGATGCCTCGCTGCGCGGCAGCATGACTGCGCGCGACGTCGACGCGCGGGGCTGCTCCTGCTCGTGCTGGTTCCGCTGCTGCTGTTGTTGTTGCTGCGGCTGCGGCGCAGAGGGTCGGCGCGGCAGCGGAGTCGGAGGTTGGCGCGGACTAGCTGACGGTTGTCCGCCGGCAACCTTTGCTGCCAGAAGAGAGTTGAGCACGTCTCGGTCGCGCTGATGTGCGGCGGCGAGCTTCTCCATCTGTGCCTCCAACTTCTCCTCTCGTCGTTTTGCCTCCTCCTTTTCCTCTTGTAGCAGTTGGCACATGCCAGTTATCTGCTCGGAGAGGCGAGCATTTGCTCCTTCATTTCTGCATTCTGCTCCTCTAGTCGTTGGATTGTTGCCTTAAGCAACTCGAGCTCCGGTGTGGCCGTGGCGGCCTTGGATGCCACGGCGGGCTTGTTGTTGCCTGTGACACTGACCCTAGGCAGCGCCACTCGAGGCTCGGTCACAAACAGCTTCGAGCCAGATGCCAAGCTGCTACGGCAGTCCACAGAGACTGACCTCGCACTCGCGCGCGTTGACATCCCGGATGATGCCATCATCTTTGCCGACTTTCAGGTTGGTGGGTTAAATAACCCTGGGGGTCGATGTGACCCCGGGGTCGGTTGACCCCGGGGGTCGAGATGACCCCAAGTATGCAGCGCCGTCTAGCTGGTGTTCTGCCGCTCAATCGCTGCTGTAGAATCCTTCTTCCACGCTGGTTTTCCACTATGGTCCGACTTGCGACCCCCTGGTGGGCTGGGGGGAGGGGTGGCGGGTGGCGAAAAATTACGAGAGGGTGCGTCGCTCACGTGGGGAATGGATCCGCACCAATCCCGAATTTTTTTTCCGGCACTTTTTCACGTCCAAATTGCGCTGCCCGCTTTTTCGACCCTTTTTGGACCTATTTTAGGGATTTTTCGAAAAATTCGAGCAGTTTTCGAGTTGCTCGAACTACTCGAATCGAGCAGATTCGAGCTGCCGCGGGCACTACACTTCTTCCCCGAATTTTCTGCGCACTTTTTGTAAACTCGAGCACTTTTCGAGCAGTAACGGACTTTTCAAATTTTTGCCCCTTGGGAACTGCTCCCTGGACAAAATTTGTCCCTTGGGTATTATAGAACTGTCACCAAGAAACGTCAAAAATTTTTTTCACGATTTTCACAAATTTTTTGATGCAATCTTATTGTACGCATAAAAACAAGCACAACGGTGAAAACCGCACACGAATCCGAGCAAAACTCGCGGAGTTATTCGCGATTTGCTATTTATTTCGATTTTTCCGAAAGCACGTGCTCCGGCGGTAGCACCCCGACACTTTTATTTTCTCGTTTTTTCACCGATTTTCGTTCTGTTTCTTTTAAATTCACGTTCAGCGTCACTACGCGCACCTTTAAAATCACATCCGGCACGAATCCATGCGTTTTTCACTGAGTTATTCACATTCAAAGTTCCCCATACAAATTGTATGGGGATGTAAACACACTTTTATGCACTTTAAACTTCTCAAAACGTCTCGAAAACACTTTTAAACGCTTTAGAAGCGTCGAATTATCCAGAATCGAGTGTTTCCGGCGCTGATATCACACAGTTTTGCGCATTTTTTCCACACCCGGAAATTTGGTGCTACCGGGGGGGGGCAAATGTACACAGAACAACACGAATTTTTAAAGCGCAAAAAATCACAGAAATTCGACCAAATAACACTATCTATAGGTAAATTGGGTGCTCTGAACACGATTTTGAGGGTTTCAGAGCGATCCGAGGCCGTTTTACACACTTTTTGCACACTTTGTCGGAGCGTGTTTACATACGTCTGTACCCGACGGCTACTCGATGAACACTACAGGGATAACTGGCTTGTGGCCGCCAAGCGTTCATAGCGACGTGGCTTTTGATCCTTCGATGTCGGCTCTTCCTATCATTGTGAAGCAAAATTCACCAAGCGTAGGATTGTTCACCCTTTCAAGGGAACGTGAGCTGGGTTTAGACCGTCGTGAGACAGGTTAGTTTTACCCTACTGGTGTGTGCTTATAGTCGCTATCTTAACGGAATTCCTGTGCAGTACGAGAGGAACCACAGGTACGGACCACTGGCTCAATACTAGTCCGACCGGACTTTGGTATGACGCTACGTCCGCTGGATTATGCCTGAACGCCTCTAAGGTCGTAGCCAATCCGAGCTGATAGCGCTTCTCAAACCCATTAGGTGTTCGGAAGCTAGCGGGCCTAACAACCCTCTGAGATCCGTTGGAGTCTGCGTCTGCAGCCCGGCGTCTCATCCCGCTATACCTAGGCCGCAATGAGTGGAGTTCGCTGCACGTGTTAGTACCGTAACTGGGAACGCCGTTGGCTTGAGCTCTGCCCAACGTGGATATACCTAGTTTCGACACCTATCAACCGCCCGCAAACGACGGGACTTCAGGCTGGGAGCTGCGAGTTGTAGAGATGCGTTCGCATCGATCCTCTCAGGCGACCCATGCTTGGTGGTTTGTCCGTGTGCCCCTTCCTCGATGTGCGCAAGCTCGTCTTGGTCTGGGGACCACGTCGACACAGGGGATACTCTTGTGAGAGCATGAGTGTACTAAGTTGAGTGTAGCAAGGGAACGCGTGCCCCTTCCTCGTTGGCGTAACTAACCATCTTGGTCTGGGGACCGTGGTACCGTGCTCTGGTGAAGCTTGGTGCGTGCTCCTTCCTTGTCAGACGAGTGACTTGACCTGGTCTGGAGACCGTTCCTTTATACTAGTGGACAAGAGTTGGCTACTTCCGTGTCAGACGAGTGACTTGACATAGGATGGAGAAGGACACTTAACACTAATGAGCTTGTCGGCGTGCCTCGTTCTCGACTTGATTGTCTTGATGTGAGGACCGTGCGGACCACACCAGTAAGCTTACACATGCTCGTTACAAGTTGTATAAGTTGACCCGTTTGGCCCGGTTGCCTTGCACATGATGGTGTTGACCATGTTCGGTTAACAGGTCGTGTGTCGAGGTGGTCGGCCTTGGTAGTAGGATGTCTTGTGCATGTGACGTGTTGACCTGGTTTGGTCGGTGTGTCGTCGTGTACGAGATGACCTACTTACCCGTCAGTTTTCCAAGTTGTATCATGTGTTGACTTAGTTGACGTGTCATGTGCTTGGATGATTAGCGTACGGGTCATGTATGGTGCGCTTGCTTCAGTTGAAGGGATGTACTAGTACAGTTGTATTAATTGTTTATTTCACGATCTGGTCTTTTGGCTGGATCGTGAAAAACGCTAAGTCCCAAATCCTGAACTCGAGAAGAAAGCGCCAATGACAACGTTTTTGACTGGAGCTCCCTAGCATTCGGCTCTTTTCTACTTTGAAGGGATGCACTGTTGTATGAATTGTTTATTCACGAACTGGTCGTTTGATTGGATCGTGAAAAAATCGCTAAGTCCCAAATCCTGAACTCGACAGGAAAGCGCTGATTGCAAACATTTTGACTGGAAGTCCCTTGAAAATGGCGTTTTCGTTATTGGCATTATGTGGCACGTTTATTGTGGCTAGAACATTAATTATTCACCAAATGGCACCAAAGCTTGGCAAAAGTCGCGAAACACTCCTATCTCGACGCACCAGCAATCGCAACTTGATGCAAAATAAATTGCACAAGCTAATGATACTTGTACCATGCACAGTACACCGTACCAAAATATACCCCTGAAAGTGTGCAATTTGGTGCTACCCTAGGGAATATGTATGGGGAAGCCTAGCTACGTGTGTCGCACGTTCCAAGTTGCATGGACGTCGAACAGAGGCATGCAAAAGCACCTATCTAGGGAATTACTCTACGTTCTAGTAGCAAGTGCGATTTTCCGGTCCAGCACGGCAGTACGCCTGCACGCATACACTCCATGTACCAAAAATGTACCAACCTAGGCGTTGCTCAGTAGCTTTTGGCGGCACATAGAAAAAGTATTCGAGTTCAGATTTTTGGAACTTAGCGTATTTTTTAAAACTAACAACGAAAATTAAATTATAAATCGGTAAACGGCTAGGAGTTGCTCAGCAGCTTTTTGCGCAACGTGGCAAAAGTATTCGAGTTCAGATTTCTGGGACGTAGCGTATTTTTCAATCATAATAAACCGAATCAAACATAACAATGATGAAACTTACACCATGTCCCAAGGTTGTGCACAAAACGTAACGATAAAGTGCTGGCGAAGTTAGAGGTGCACCAAAATTGTGTACCGATCAGGGAAAGTACTCTACGTTCCTATGATTTGGGTGAAAAGTGTTGATTAACTGCTGGTTAGAATAGACAGTTGCTTATCATACACATCGCAAACGAACACCCCTTAGTGAGCATTAGCAAAAGTCAATGGCACAAAGCAATTGCAATACAAACTGATCAAGTACATTAAAGAACGCTAAGTACCAGGACTTCTTTCCAAGAATGGTGTCCGCGACGGGAGGGCAAGCGTCCTTCCCAGGTTTTCCTAGTAAACCTTGTATGGTAAACATACCCAAGCGTGTCTGTAAGCACGCAACGAAAGTCACGAACGGGCACATACCTAGGGAATGTACTCTACGTACTTGGACTTTTGTCCAAGAATGGTGTCCGCGACGGTCGGGCACTGCGACGCAATAACCAAATCCTAGGATTGTAACTTTAGTGTGCACAAACATAAACATTAACGCGTTCGCTCGGGCTGCGCCGTCCGTGTTGAACACAAATGTGGGTGATTATATGCGTGGAGGGACAAAAACATACGAGGAGGAGACAGTTTTCTGCACGATGTGCACAGAGCTCATTTCGTCGTCCCGGGCGAATGGAAAAACACAAACATCGCGAGTATCGTTCTAGGTTTCTGTCTATAAAAGGGCAGGCCAAAAGGTGACCGGTTGAGATAAGCATTTTAAGCATACAAACACTTTATTGGAACTTTTGATACAAAAACAAGGTACGTACATGTAGGTTGTACCAACATGGACATCTATGAACGCGTACGCTCGGGCTGCGCCCTCCGTCTTGTACTTTCCCTGATCGGTACACAGTTTTGGTGCACTGCTATTCCGACCGGCAACTTGTACCAACATATACATCCATGAACGCGTAAGTAGTGTACTTTCCCTGATCGGTACACACTGTTGGTGCACGGCATAAGAAAAGAGCTAAAATGGTCAAACTCAATCCATTTCAACAATAGATAGTCGATAGTAGCTGTGCCGATGAAGTAGGGCACGATGCAAGTTAATGTTGTTTAATGAATAACATGTCCGCCATACATTTCAGTACAAAATTGCTCGGTCAGACCTACAAAGTGCTATATCTCGAATACGAGGCGTCGGACTGGGGGTTGTAGAACAATTTTAAGTTCGTCTAATGATTCTACATCCGATTCTGGATAGCGGTTTTTGACCACTTTTCAATATTTTGTGACACCCCGAACCTAGGGGCAGCTCCTAGCTTTTTTCAAAAATGTGCACCGAACGGGCCGGAGAGCTCGTGTGGCTCAAAACATGTTTTTCGCTAAAACACCTCAAAACGTGTAAGGAACGCACCCTAGATGATGAAAAGTGCAATCAGAATGTCAATCGACAACTTTGTTGGGGGTACCATTTTACTCTACGGGCCAGTAGCTTAGGCGCGCCAACAGCGCTTTCCTTTCGGGTTCCCATTTTTGCCCTCCTGGGATTATGATCATTTGTTCATTGCCTACTATAGGGAGGGTACCTTGCTACGAGGTCAAACATGAAGATTGCACCAAATCGTAGTTTTTACCTCTATTTAGTCGTAGGAGCATGGTTTGCAGTGGCAGTGGGTCATTAAGCCCCCGTTTGGGTCATACGTCCCCTCCGCGATAAAAATCGTCGTATGCCTATAGTCCGAACTAATGAAGCAAAAGTGGTGTCTGGTGGGCTCTGCCGATGATTTTAACCTATGATTTTGAGCTTCCACCCTATCAAAACGTTCCCTGGAGCAGTACATCACGGGTCTACGGACCCAAAGACTTCGTCGTGATGGTTTCTAGTAAAAAGTTGTAACAGCTAAGGGTTTTGAATACGCGTATATTAACCATTGCTTGAAACTAAGCTTCGTTGTCTTTAAACTCTGCAAGACCAATCGAACTTCTTAGGGAAACCCGAAGGATTCACGCTAAGCTCGATGAGCTATAATGGGTAGTGGTGCATGATCTGGTGTTCCTTGGATCTAATCCAATGAATAAATTTATGAGGGTATATATGGTGCAGGGCACAAAGCGTGATGAAACCGGGTCTCCCTACCAAATGTGGCATATTTTTTCCCTGAGAGCGAAGCTCAGACCCACGTAGGGGAGAGCGAAGTGGAACTTAAATGTTCTATGCAGCAAATGTTCGCCATGCGGATAAACAAGTTG
>NW_024412105.1:17500-20000 GCF_016920715.1 Anopheles arabiensis | reverse complement strand
AACAATGGGAACTGGGTGGCCGACAGGGACGGGAAGGTGGCCATCATAGCCAGCAGCGAAACGTACCCGGTTCAGCAAGTGGTCTCTGTGACGCAGTCTGGGATCGCGGCTGCCCGGATAAATGGTGTGCTCTTCATATGTTGCTACGTGTCGCCCTCAGCGGGCGTCTCTGAGTTCGAGGAGGTAATGCAGCGCATCGATGTGCTGGCGAGAGGTCACCCGCGCGTCGTCTTTGCGGGGATCTCAATGCGTGGCACACTGTTTGGGAAGTGGCCGCATCAACGCAAAGGGAGAGGCTGCGGTCCAGCTTGTCGACAGCTTGGGGCTGGAGGTGTTAAACACCGGCACCGCCCCAACCTTCCTAGGCAACGGAGTGGCTCGCCCGAGCGTGGTGGACGTTGCCTTCGCCAGCCGCAGCATCGCCGGAGTTAACACCATTCCGGAGCATCGGTGGAGGATTATGAGCAGATACTCGTACAGTGACCACGTGTACATTCGGTTTGCTGTAGGGGAGCTGTTCCAGCGGTCAGCGGCAGATAGTCGTCGACAGGAGGGTCCTTCCACGCGAGAAAGCGGCACGAGATGGCGTAGCCGTCAGTTCGATGCCGAGCTTTTCGGTGTAGCGCTCGACGTAGCTTCGTTCGCAGAGCGGGTTACAAATGCCGAAAGCCTGGAGAAAGTCATGACGGAAGCTTGTGACGCAGCCATGGCGCGAGTGTTCCCTTCACAAGGTCACTCGGGACGACCTGCGTATTGGTGGACGCCAGCAATCGAGGTCCTGTGTGAGAACTGCCGCCTCGCTAAGGAACGCCTTGAAACTGCCATCGACGAGGAAGAGCAAATCGCCGCAGCCAGCGACCTTCTCCAGGTGCGTACCGCCCTGGATTCAGCCATCACCACCAGCAAGAAGGAGCACTTCGATGAAATGCTGCGGGGCCTCGCGGAAGACGAGACGGGACAATGGTACCGCAACGTACTAAGCCGCCTTCGTGGAAGCTGGACGGCGAGAGAGCGCGATTCATCGGTGCTAGAGGGTATCGTTTCCACTCTGTTCCCCCAGCATCCTCCGGTTGACTGGCCAGCGTCACCAGGCCAAGTCCTGGAGAGGGGAGAGGAGGAACCAGTTCGGGACGTTAATGAACAGGAGCTGTTGGACATCGCGAGCTCGCTGAATCCGAGGAAGGCTCCAGGACTGGATGGTGTGCCAAACGCTGCTTTGACGGCCGCCATCCGGAAGCATACGGACATCTTCAAGAAGTTGTTCCAGGAATGCTTGGACAACGAGCGGTTCCCGGATGAGTGGAAGAAGCAGAAACTGGCCCTGATCCCCAAGCCGGGCAAGCCACCGGGGCTCGCTTCATCCTTCCGCCCGATTCTGCTGCTGAACAACCCGGGCAAAGCGTACGAGCGGTTGCTGCTGTCGCGAATAAATGATGTCATCGAGGCTCCTGAATCACCGAGGTTGGCAGAAAACCAGTACGGGTTCAGGAGGGGCCGTTCGACAGTGCAGGCGATTCAGCTGGTGGTGGATGCAGGCCGTCACGCGATGTCATTTGGCCGCACCAACAACAGGGACAAACGCTGCCTTCTAGTAGTGGCGCTGGATGTGCGTAATGCATTTAACACTGCCAGCTGGCAGTGCATCGCTACGGCGCTGGAGGACAAAGGCGTGCCGAGGCAGCTCCGCAACATCCTGAGAGACTACTTCGAAAACAGGGAGCTCGTCTATGACACCGCAGACGGGCCCGTTACACGCCGAGTGACTGCAGGTGTTCCACAGGGGTCCATTCTGGGCCCGACCCTGTGGAACATCATGTACGACGGCGTGTTGCGGGTCGAGCTTCCTGAAGGGGCTAGCGTCATCGGCTATGCGGATGACATAGTGGTCATGGCACGGGGTTGCACACCAGAGGAGGCGGCATCGGTGGCTGAACAGGCAGTGGACGCGATTGCGGCTTGGATGGAGGACCATCACCTGCAGCTCGCTCCGGAGAAGACGGAAGGAGTAATGATCTCCAGTCTGCGAAGAGGTCAACTGAGGGTGCCGTTCCGCGTCGGGGACACCATCATACACAGCAAACAGTCGATCCGGTATCTGGGGGTCCAGATCCATGACCACCTGTCGTGGAAGCCGCACGTGGAGCTGTCGACGGCTAAAGCCCTCCGCGTGGTAGGTGTGGTCACCGCAGTAATGAGGAACCACAGTGGGCCCCAGGTGGCCAAGCGTCGGCTGTTGGCGGCAGTGGCGGAGTCGATCATCCGGTATGCTGCCCCCGTGTGGTCCGAGGCGACGGATCTGCAGTGGTGCCAGAGGAAGCTGGCCCAGGTGCAGCGGCCCCTGGCTCGCGGTGTCACCAGCTCGTTCGTGTCGGTGGCATATGAGACCGGAGTTGCACTGGCAGGCCTTGTGCCGTTCAGGCTGCTGGTACGGGAGGACGCAAGGTGCCATCGGAGGCTCCTAGCTGCCCCGGGCGCCAGCCGCAAGGACATCCGGCTGGAA
>NW_024412105.1:7500-10000 GCF_016920715.1 Anopheles arabiensis | reverse complement strand
CACATGATGGTGTTGACCATGTTCGGTTAACAGGTCGTGTGTCGAGGTGGTCGGCCTTGGTAGTAGGATGTCTTGTGCATGTGACGTGTTGACCTGGTTTGGTCGGTGTGTCGTCGTGTACGAGATGACCTACTTACCCGTCAGTTTTCCAAGTTGTATCATGTGTTGACTTAGTTGACGTGTCATGTGCTTGGATGATTAGCGTACGGGTCATGTATGGTGCGCTTGCTTCAGTTGAAGGGATGTACTAGTACAGTTGTATTAATTGTTTATTTCACGATCTGGTCTTTTGGCTGGATCGTGAAAAACGCTAAGTCCCAAATCCTGAACTCGAGAAGAAAGCGCCAATGACAACGTTTTTGACTGGAGCTCCCTAGCATTCGGCTCTTTTCTACTTTGAAGGGATGCACTGTTGTATGAATTGTTTATTCACGAACTGGTCGTTTGATTGGATCGTGAAAAAATCGCCAGTCCCAAATCCTGAACTCGACAGGAAAGCGCTGATTGCAAACATTTTGACTGGAAGTCCCTTGAAAATGGCGTTTTCGTTATTGGCATTATGTGGCACGTTTATTGTGGCTAGAACATTAATTATTCACCAAATGGCACCAAAGCTTGGCAAAAGTCGCGAAACACTCCTATCTCGACGCACCAGCAATCGCAACTTGATGCAAAATAAATTGCACGAGCTAATGATACTTGTACCATGCACAGTACACCGTACCAAAATATACCCCTGAAAGTGTGCAATTTGGTGCTACCCTAGGGAATATGTATGGGGAAGCCTAGCTACGTGTGTCGCACGTTCCAAGTTGCATGGACGTCGAACAGAGGCATGCAAAAGCACCTATCTAGGGAATTACTCTACGTTCTAGTAGCAAGTGCGATTTTCCGGTCCAGCACGGCAGTACGCCTGCACGCATACACTCCATGTACCAAAAATGTACCAACCTAGGCGTTGCTCAGTAGCTTTTGGCGGCACATAGAAAAAGTATTCGAGTTCAGATTTTTGGAACTTAGCGTATTTTTAAAACTAACAACGAAAATTAAATTATAAATCGGTAAACGGCTAGGAGTTGCTCAGCAGCTTTTTGCGCAACGTGGCAAAAGTATTCGAGTTCAGATTTCTGGGACGTAGCGTATTTTTCAATCATAATAAACCGAATCAAACATAACAATGATGAAACTTACACCATGTCCCAAGGTTGTGCACAAAACGTAACGATAAAGTGCTGGCGAAGTTAGAGGTGCACCAAAATTGTGTACCGATCAGGGAAAGTACTCTACGTTCCTATGATTTGGGTGAAAAGTGTTGATTAACTGCTGGTTAGAATAGACAGTTGCTTATCATACACATCGCAAACGAACACCCCTTAGTGAGCATTAGCAAAAGTCAATGGCACAAAGCAATTGCAATACAAACTGATCAAGTACATTAAAGAACGCTAAGTACCAGGACTTCTTTCCAAGAATGGTGTCCGCGACGGGAGGGCAAGCGTCCTTCCCAGGTTTTCCTAGTAAACCTTGTATGGTAAACATACCCAAGCGTGTCTGTAAGCACGCAACGAAAGTCACGAACGGGCACATACCTAGGGAATGTACTCTACGTACTTGGACTTTTGTCCAAGAATGGTGTCCGCGACGGTCGGGCACTGCGACGCAATAACCAAATCCTAGGATTGTAACTTTAGTGTGCACAAACATAAACATTAACGCGTTCGCTCGGGCTGCGCCGTCCGTGTTGAACACAAATGTGGGTGATTATATGCGTGGAGGGACAAAACATACGAGGAGGAGACAGTTTTCTGCACGATGTGCACAGAGCTCATTTCGTCGTCCCGGGCGAATGGAAAACACAAACATCGCGAGTATCGTTCTAGGTTTCTGTCTATAAAAGGGCAGGCCAAAAGGTGACCGGTTGAGATAAGCATTTTAAGCATACAAACACTTTATTGGAACTTTTGATACAAAACAAGGTACGTACATGTAGGTTGTACCAACATGGACATCTATGAACGCGTACGCTCGGGCTGCGCCCTCCGTCTTGTACTTTCCCTGATCGGTACACAGTTTTGGTGCACTGCTATTCCGACCGGCAACTTGTACCAACATATACATCCATGAACGCGTAAGTAGTGTACTTTCCCTGATCGGTACACACTGTTGGTGCACGGCATAAGAAAAGAGCTAAAATGGTCAAACTCAATCCATTTCAACAATAGATAGTCGATAGTAGCTGTGCCGATGAAGTAGGGCACGATGCAAGTTAATGTTGTTTAATGAATAACATGTCCGCCATACATTTCAGTACAAAATTGCTCGGTCAGACCTACAAAGTGCTATATCTCGAATACGAGGCGTCGGACTGGGGGTTGTAGAACAATTTTAAGTTCGTCTAATGATTCTACATCCGATTCTGGATAGCGGTTTTTGACCACTTTTCAATATTTTGTGACACCCCGAACCTAGGGCAGCTCCCTAGCTTTTTTCAAAAATGTGC
>NW_024412104.1:497500-500000 GCF_016920715.1 Anopheles arabiensis | reverse complement strand
ATTTGCTGCATAGAACATTTAAGTTCCACTTCGCTCTCCCCTACGTGGGTCTGAGCTTCGCTCTCAGGAAAAAATATGCCACATTTGGTAGGGAGACCCGGTTTCATCACGCTTTGTGCCCTGCACCATATATACCCTCATAAATTTATTCATTGGATTAGATCCAAGGAACACCAGATCATGCACCACTACCCATAATAGCTCATCGAGCTTAGCGTGAATCCTTCGGGTTTCCCTAAGAAGTTCGATTGGTCTTGCAGAGTTTAAAACAACGAAGCTTAGTTTCAAGCAATGGTTAATATACGCGTATTCAAAACCCTTAGCTGTTACAACTTTTTACTAGAAACCATCACGACGAAGTCTTTGGGTCCGTAGACCCGTGATGTACTGCTCAGGGAACGTTTTGATAGGGTGGAAGCTCAAAATCATAGGTTAAAATCATCGGCAGAGCCCACCAGACACCACTTTTGCTTCATTAGTTCGGACTATAGGCATACGACGATTTTTATCGCGGAGGGACGTATGACCCAAACGGGGCTTAATGACCCACTGCCACTGCAAACCATGCTCCTACGACTAAATAGAGGTAAAAACTACGATTTGGTGCAATCTTCATGTTTGACCTCGTAGCAAGGTACCCTCCCTATAGTAGGCAATGAACAAATGATCATAATCCCAGGAGGGCAAAAATGGGAACCCGAAAGGAAAGCGCTGTTGGCGCGCCTAAGCTACTGGCCCGTAGAGTAAAATGGTACCCCAACAAAGTTGTCGATTGACATTCTGATTGCACTTTTCATCATCTAGGGTGCGTTCCTTACACGTTTTGAGGTGTTTTAGCGAAAAACATGTTTTGAGCCACGAGCTCTCCGGCCCGTTCGGTGCACATTTTGAAAAAAGCTAGGGAGCTGCCCCTAGGTTCGGGGTGTCACAAAATATTGAAAAGTGGTCAAAGATGTAGAATCATTAGACGAACTTAAAATTGTTCTACGACCAATGTCTGCGACGTTTAGTATTCAAGATATGGCCCGCCCTAGGTCTGACCTGGCATTTTCGTGAAAATTTAAAAGCATGGCCATAGGGACGGGTAAAATTGCTATTTTGAAGCAAAAACCCGTCTGACTTTAAATGGCCATAACTTTTGAAAAACAAGAGCTAGGGTGCGTTCCTTACACGTTTTGAGGTGTTTTAGCGAAAAACATGTTTTGAGCCACACGAGCTCTCCGGCCCGTTCGGTGCACATTTTTGAAAAAGCTAGGGAGCTGCCCCTAGGTTCGGGGTGTCACAAAATATTGAAAAGTGGTCAAAAACCGCTATCCAGAATCGGATGTAGAATCATTAGACGAACTTAAAATTGTTCTACGACCAATGTCTGCGACGTTTAGTATTCAAGATATGGCCCGCCCTAGGTCTGACCTGGCATTTTCGTGAAAATTTAAAGCATGGCCATAGGGACGGGTAAAATTGCTATTTTGAAGCAAAAACCCGTCTGACTTTAAATGGCCATAACTTTTGAAAAACAAGAGCTAGGGTGCGTTCCTTACACGTTTTGAGGTGTTTTAGCGAAAAACATGTTTTGAGCCACACGAGCTCTCCGGCCCGTTCGGTGCACATTTTTGAAAAAAGCTAGGAGCTGCCCCTAGGTTCGGGGTGTCACAAAATATTGAAAAGTGGTCAAAAACCGCTATCCAGAATCGGATGTAGAATCATTAGACGAACTTAAAATTGTTCTACGACCAATGTCTGCGACGTTTAGTATTCAAGATATGGCCCGCCCTAGGTCTGACCTGGCATTTTCGTGAAAATTTAAAGCATGGCCATAGGGACGGGTAAAATTGCTATTTTGAAGCAAAAACCCGTCTGACTTTAAATGGCCATAACTTTTGAAAAACAAGAGCTAGGGTGCGTTCCTTACACGTTTTGAGGTGTTTTAGCGAAAAACATGTTTTGAGCCACACGAGCTCTCCGGCCCGTTCGGTGCACATTTTTGAAAAAAGCTAGGGAGCTGCCCCTAGGTTCGGGGTGTCACAAAATATTGAAAAGTGGTCAAAAAACCGCTATCCAGAATCGGATGTAGAATCATTAGACGAACTTAAAATTGCTCTACAACCCCCAGTCCGACGCCTCGTATTCGAGATATAGCACTTTGTAGGTCTGACCGAGCAATTTTGTACTGAAATGTATGGCGGACATGTTATTCATTAAACAACATTAACTTGCATCGTGCCCTACTTCATCGGCACAGCTACTATCGACTATCTATTGTTGAAATGGATTGAGTTTGACCATTTTAGCTCTTTTCTTATGCCGTGCACCAACAGTGTGTACCGATCAGGGAAAGTACACTACTTACGCGTTCATGGATGTATATGTTGGTACAAGTTGCCGGTCGGAATAGCAGTGCACCAAAACTGTGTACCGATCAGGAAAAGTACAAGACGGAGGGCGCAGCCCGAGCGTACGCGTTCATAGATGTCCATGTTGGTACAACCTACATGTACGT
>NW_024412104.1:490000-492500 GCF_016920715.1 Anopheles arabiensis | reverse complement strand
CACCAAATGGGCGAGGCATACCGGACCTTCGCCACAACAGTAAGAGCAATTGCTCGCCTAGCATTACTACTCGGACCTGCCTTATTAGGCATCATCCTTACCAAGGTGGTCCATAGCTTCGTCGCTCTCTCCACCGCATACCTGATGTGTGAAGTGTAATCGAGGCGGTCATCTAGGACCATCCCCAAGTACTTTAAGCTGCGCGACGAATGTACTACGTGATCACCTACCCTGATAGCCCCATGCTGTATCCTCTGATGGGAACTGACCATAATAAACTCGGTCTTAGTCGGGGCTATCTTTAATCCGTTGTCGGTCATCCATCGGTCGATGATGCGAATCTGACTGGAAACGAGAATTTCAATATCATCAACACAATTACCTTCCACCAACAGTACTATATCGTCTGCATAGCCGATAATCCGTGCACCTTCCACCATTGCAACTCGTAGGACTCCGTCGTACATGAGGTTCCATAACGTTGGGCCAAGTACCGAGCCTTGAGGTACACCCGATGTGACTGCAATCTCTGCCGGTCCATCTGTGGTATCATACATCAGCACACGATTCCTAAAATAATCACCAATGATATCATAAAGATATTTAGGAGTGTTAATTCTCTGTAAAGCATTTGCAATCGCCAACCATGAAGCACTGTTAAAAGCATTAGTAACATCTAATGTAACAACCGCACAATACCGTCCACTGTATCTGTTTCTACTTCTAGCTACCGAAACAATGTCCACTACCCGTTGAATCGCATCAACTGTAGATCGACGACTTCTGAAACCAAATTGGTCGTCAGACAGTCCGTTGACCTCCTCGATGTGTGCATTTAGCCGTTGCACTATGATGCGTTCTAAACCTTTACCTGCCCGTCTAGTAGACAAATGGGGCGAACTGAACCCAGTTCCCCTGGTGGTTTGTTCGGCTTCGGTATTAACACCAACCTCTGCCTTTTCCACTCATCGGGGAACTTCGCGTTCTCTAAACAGCCTTGGTAAACCCTGCAAAATGCATCGGTTGCAGTCAACATACCAACTTTCAGCGCCTCATTCGGGATACCATCTGGTCCCGGCGCCTTCTTGTTAGGTAGTCTCCTGGCAACCGCAAGAATCTCATCATTAGTTACCCTTTCAAACTCTCGTGGCTGATCGATACGATAATCAGGCCACACCGTGTTTGGGTGAGTAGGAAAAAGCTCGCTCACCACTTCCCTAAACTCGTCCAATGTCATGGTTCGGGGTCCAATCGAACCCTCGGCCACTTTCTTGAACGTATGATATACTATACCAAATGATGCGTTGTTCGCTGTTCCCAGGAACTCTTTCCACTTCCTCTGTCGGGTATGCTTGATCAATCGCTTGAGGGCATTCCGTGCCACCTTGAACTCGTCCCTAAAAGTAGAATAGAGATCAGTATTAAAAGCTCTTTGCGCTAATCGATCGCGGTGTTTGCACTCTTTGCGAAGTGCCTCAATCTCTAACGTCCACCAAAATGCACTCTTGTTAGGAGTGTACCTCTTACGTTTAGTCATCGTCGCATTGCACGCCGTGACAAGTATACGCATTAAGTCTTCGCTTGTTGTGACCTCGGTCTCAAAAGCGGCTTGCATCATAACTTCAAATATATCTTTGCTAAAATACTTGATGCTCCATCCCGTTATGGGTCGGGACAGATTACGCACGCTTTGCGTCTCAAGATCTATTCGTATTGCACGATGATCAGAGTTCATATAGCTAGATAACACCACCCACTTAAATGATCTTGCTACGGTTCGGCTCGCAAAAGTAAGATCAACTACTGACGTGCGCCCTGGTCCAACATAAGTTGGGGTGCTGCCGTCGTTCAATAAAATTGCGTCAATCTGCGCAAAGGTTGATAAAACCAACTCACCTCTTCGTTTCTGGGTTTCTCCACGCTCGCCAAGTTGGTTGTTCCAACTTACTGACCAAGCGTTGAAGTCCCCCGATAACGAATTTGTGGATACCGGTTACGGCCATTACCGTGTTATCCAACATGTTCTGGAACTCTTCCATACTAAATCTAGGTGGCGCGTAAACGCTAACCACTCGCATATCACCTATGTCAACTATCATTAAACCCTTCAAAGCCTTACTGACTACCTTAACTGGTAAGTCCGCGTTAACCACTACCGCTGCTGTGTTATCGTCATTGCGTAACACTTTGACGTTGGTTGTTGCCAGATACGGATCTGCAATCAACACTATATCCGCAGATTCTTCCTAATCGTTTGCCACATTAACTGAAATGCAGCATAACTATGATTCTGGTTATGTTGTAGCAACCTAACCATTATGATCTAATCGTTCGCCTTCGGGGACACATATAACTGCCCGTTGCGTGAAGGTTCTGTGACCTCGTACCGCAATCCAAACACTTGACAGAGTTGGTACAAGCTTGCTTCTTGTGTCCACTCAAACCGCATTTCCAGCACAGATTACTTCTGTCTGGTTCCCTACAATGGTAGCTCGTATGG
>NW_024412104.1:477500-482500 GCF_016920715.1 Anopheles arabiensis | reverse complement strand
TCTGGACCCCCAGATACCGGATCGACTGTTTGCTGTATGATGGTGTCCCCGACGCGGAACGGCACCTCAGTTGACCTCTTCGCAGACTGGAGATCATTACTCCTTCCGTCTTCTCCGGAGCGAGCTGCAGGTGATGGTCTCTCCATCCGGCCGCAATCGCGTCCACTGCCTGTTCAGCCACCGATGCCGCCTCCTCTGGTGTGCAACCCCGTGCCATGACCACTATGTCATCCGCATAGCCGATGACGCTAGCCCCTTCAGGAGTCGACCCGCAACACGCCGTCGTACATGATGTTCCACAGGGTCGGGCCCAGAATGGACTCCCCGTGTCACTGGCGTGTAACGGGCCCGTCTGCGGTGTCATAGACGAGCCCCTGTTTTCGCATAGTCTCTCAGGATGCTCCACTTCTTGTGGTGCCCTTCCGTCAATTCCTTTAAGTTTCAACTTTGCAACCATACTTCCCCGGAACCCGATTTTGGTTTCCCGGAAGCTACTGAGAGCACCGAAGGTAGGTAGCGTCTCCCAATTGCTAATTGGCATCGTTTACGGTTAGAACTAGGGCGGTATCTAATCGCCTTCGATCCTCTAACTTTCGTTCTTGATTAATGAAAGCATCCTTGGCAAACGCTTTCGCTTCTGTGGGTCCTACGACGGTCTACGAATTTCACCTCTCGCGCCGTAATACCAATGCCCCCGACTACTTCTGTTAATCATTACCTCTTGGTCTATTACAAACCAACGAAACCACTCAGACCGAGGTCATGTTCCATTATTCCATGCAAAATTATTCTCGGCCAACGCCGGCCCCGGAGGACCGGACGCTTTGAACTAGCCTGCTTTGAGCACTCTAATTTGTTCAAGGTAAACGAGAGTTCCCGGGCACCATGAAGCTGGGTCGAACAAGACCTTGACCGACGAGGTCGCGGCGACAAGTCCTGACCCGTCACGGAGTAGAACGCCCAGGTACACCATTGTGAGTCGCAGCCGCGAGCGCGTACACGGACGGTCCCAACCGAGAGGCCGGGCGCCCGCGACGGACGCGAGTCTGGACGGGGTATCAACTTCGAACGTTTTAACCGCAACAACTTTAATATACGCTAGTGGAGCTGGAATTACCGCGGCTGCTGGCACCAGACTTGCTCCTCCACTTGATCCTTGCAAAAGGATTTATGCTCAACTCATTCCAATTATGGACCATCGTTAGAGAGGTCCATATTGTTATTCTCGTCACTACCTCCCCGTGCCGGGATTGGGTAATTTACGCGCCTGCTGCCTTCCTTGGATGTGGTAGCCATTTCTCAGGCTCCCTCTCCGGAATCGAACCCTGATTCCCCGTTACCCGTCGCAACCATGGTAGTCCTCTACACTACCATCAATAGTTGATAGGGCAGACATTTGAAAGATCTGTCGTCAGTCGCAAGCGACCGTACGATCGGCATCCTTATCCAGATTTCAACTCAAAGCGCCCGGAGGCGATTGGTTTAACTAATAAGTGCACCAGTTCCGCCGACCCGGAGGCCAACAGTCCCGGCATAATGCATGTATTAGCTCTGGCTTTTCCACAGTTATCCAAGTAACTGTTTGGATGAGGATCTTGTAAATTATAGCTGTTATACTGAGCCTTATGCGGTTTCACTTTCTAGGAAGCTTGTACTTAGACATGCATGGCTTAACCTTTGAGACGAGCGTATATCACTGGTAGGATCAACCAGAATTCGAGTCAATTGCTTGAACACGAACTACACTCTTGATCACGCGAGGCGCAAGTCCCCGTGACCACCGAGATTTGTTCTGTGACGCCGGAGCGTCGTTGGCGCCACTCGATAGACTGCACAAGCAGACAACGTCGGATGCATTGCACACGGCTAGCGGATCTACTCTCTGCACTGCGTCGGGTGTTCCTACGTCTGTCTGGAGACATTGCTAGGCCAGTACGGCACTCTGCGCACTCTTGCTTGTCCTCTTCGAGCGACGGGCCTCTAAGCGGGGTTGTATTCCGGTACGACACATCGACTGGTACACATTGCACGCACTAACGATCTCTGCACTGAATGGAACTCATTCATAACCACCGTGACGGAGACTTTGCTAGTACGCACGATACTCTGCGCATGTGCACATGTTTTACAACCCAACCAACTTAAGCACCTAGGGGAAGTTGTGATGCCATCTGAACACCCACCGACTGATGCATTGAACGGCTAAAGTTGACCTTCAATCCGAACTGGCACTTTGCGGCGTGGAGGCAGTTGCGCGACCACTCCTATCCCAAACCAACAAAGCATGGTGTATCCTAAGTGTTCGGTACAAGCACACCACGACGGGACACATTGAACGGTTCAGCGATCTCTGCACTAGTGGAAGAACTCCAACGTGATACGGGAGACATTGCTCTAAACCGAACGGCATCTCTGCGCGTTTACTTGACGCACCCCAACTTGGTCAACTGTTGGACTTTTCGTAATCACGGCGGGACACATTGAACGAGCTCTAACGGATCTCTGCACGCATGGAACATGGTGGCGGGAATCATTGTTAGAACCGAACGGCGCCTCTGCGCGATGTACAAAGCCCAACAGGAACCTCGTATCGGCTGCCGAGCCGGAGCTTGAACAACTTGGACTTTCACCTCTAATTTATATCAACTCACCACTCCCCGAGGGATCCGCAGAATTGCTTCTGGGTCCCGTATCGTTATTTGCGATTCGTGTTTGCATTACACTACATTGAACTATTCCAACTTGTTTATCCGCATGGCGAACATTTGCTGCATAGAACATTTAAGTTCCACTTCGCTCTCCCCTACGTGGGTCTGAGCTTCGCTCTCAGGGAAAAATATGCCACATTTGGTAGGGAGACCCGGTTTCATCACGCTTTGTGCCCTGCACCATATATACCCTCATAAATTTATTCATTGGATTAGATCCAAGGAACACCAGATCATGCACCACTACCCATTATAGCTCATCGAGCTTAGCGTGAATCCTTCGGGTTTCCCTAAGAAGTTCGATTGGTCTTGCAGAGTTTAAAGACAACGAAGCTTAGTTTCAAGCAATGGTTAATATACGCGTATTCAAAACCCTTAGCTGTTACAACTTTTTACTAGAAACCATCACGACGAAGTCTTTGGGTCCGTAGACCCGTGATGTACTGCTCCAGGAACGTTTTGATAGGGTGGAAGCTCAAAATCATAGGTTAAAATCATCGGCAGAGCCCACCAGACACCACTTTTGCTTCATTAGTTCGGACTATAGGCATACGACGATTTTTATCGCGGAGGGACGTATGACCCAAACGGGGCTTAATGACCCACTGCCACTGCAAACCATGCTCCTACGACTAAATAGAGGTAAAAACTACGATTTGGTGCAATCTTCATGTTTGACCTCGTAGCAAGGTACCCTCCCTATAGTAGGCAATGAACAAATGATCATAATCCCAGGAGGGCAAAAATGGGAACCCGAAAGGAAAGCGCTGTTGGCGCGCCTAAGCTACTGGCCCGTAGAGTAAAAATGGTACCCCAACAAAGTTGTCGATTGACATTCTGATTGCACTTTTCATCATCTAGGGTGCGTTCCTTACACGTTTTGAGGTGTTTTAGCGAAAAACATGTTTTGAGCCACACGAGCTCTCCGGCCCGTTCGGTGCACATTTTTGAAAAAAGCTAGGAGCTGCCCCTAGGTTCGGGGTGTCACAAAATATTGAAAAGTGGTCAAAAACCGCTATCCAGAATCGGATGTAGAATCATTAGACGAACTTAAAATTGTTCTACAACCCCCAGTCCGACGCCTCGTATTCGAGATATAGCACTTTGTAGGTCTGACCGAGCAATTTTGTACTGAAATGTATGGCGGACATGTTATTCATTAAACAACATTAACTTGCATCGTGCCCTACTTCATCGGCACAGCTACTATCGACTATCTATTGTTGAAATGGATTGAGTTTGACCATTTTAGCTCTTTTCTTATGCCGTGCACCAACAGTGTGTACCGATCAGGGAAAGTACACTACTTACGCGTTCATGGATGTATATGTTGGTACAAGTTGCCGGTCGGAATAGCAGTGCACCAAAACTGTGTACCGATCAGGGAAAGTACAAGACGGAGGGCGCAGCCCGAGCGTACGCGTTCATAGATGTCCATGTTGGTACAACCTACATGTACGTACCTTGTTTTTGTATCAAAAAGTTCCAATAAAGTGTTTGTATGCTTAAAATGCTTATCTCAACCGGTCACCTTTTGGCCTGCCCTTTTATAGACAGAAACCTAGAACGATACTCGCGATGTTTGTGTTTTTCCATTCGCCCGGGACGACGAAATGAGCTCTGTGCACATCGTGCAGAAAACTGTCTCCTCCTCGTATGTTTTTGTCCCTCCACGCATATAATCACCCACATTTGTGTTCAACACGGACGGCGCAGCCCGAGCGAACGCGTTAATGTTTATGTTTGTGCACACTAAAGTTACAATCCTAGGATTTGGTTATTGCGTCGCAGTGCCCGACCGTCGCGGACACCATTCTTGGACAAAAGTCCAAGTACGTAGAGTACATTCCCTAGGTATGTGCCCGTTCGTGACTTTCGTTGCGTGCTTACAGACACGCTTGGGTATGTTTACCATACAAGGTTTACTAGGAAAACCTGGGAAGGACGCTTGCCCTCCCGTCGCGGACACCATTCTTGGAAAGAAGTCCTGGTACTTAGCGTTCTTTAATGTACTTGATCAGTTTGTATTGCAATTGCTTTGTGCCATTGACTTTTGCTAATGCTCACTAAGGGGTGTTCGTTTGCGATGTGTATGATAAGCAACTGTCTATTCTTACCAGCAGTTAATCAACACTTTTCACCCAAATCATAGGAACGTAGAGTACTTTCCCTGATCGGTACACAATTTTGGTGCACCTCTAACTTCGCCAGCACTTTATCGTTACGTTTTGTGCACAACCTTGGGACATGGTGTAAGTTTCATCATTGTTATGTTTGATTCGGTTTATTATG
>NW_024412104.1:470000-472500 GCF_016920715.1 Anopheles arabiensis | reverse complement strand
ATTTAGCCGTTGCACTATGATGCGTTCTAAACCTTTACCCGCCCCGTCTAGTAGACAAATGGGGCGAACTGAACCCGGTTCCCCTGGTGGTTTGTTCGGCTTCGGTATTAACACCAACCTCTGCCTTTTCCACTCATCGGGGAACTTCGCGTTCTCTAAACAGCCTTGGTAAACCCTGCACAATGTATCGGTTGCAGTCAACATACCAACTTTCAGCGCCTCATTCGGGATACCATCTGGTCCCGGCGCCTTCTTGTTAGGTAGTCTCCTGGCAACCGCAAGAATCTCATCATTAGTTACCCTTTCAAACTCTCGTGGCTGATCGATACGATAATCAGGCCACACCGTGTTTGGGTGAGTAGGAAAAAGCTCGCTCACCACTTCCCTAAACTCGTCCAATGTCATGGTTCGGGGTCCAATCGAACCCTCGGCCACTTTCTTGAACGTATGATATACTATACCAAATGATGCGTTGTTCGCTGTTCCCAGGAACTCTTTCCACTTCCTCTGTCGGGTATGCTTGATCAATCGCTTGAGGGCATTCCGTGCCACCTTGAACTCGTCCCTAAAAGTAGAATAGAGATCAGTATTAAAAGCTCTTTGCGCTAATCGATCGCGGTGTTTGCACTCTTTGCGAAGTGCCTCAATCTCTAACGTCCACCAAAATGCACTCTTGTTAGGAGTGTACCTTCTTACGTTTAGTCATCGTCGCATTGCACGCCGTGACAAGTATACGCATTAAGTCTTCGCTTGTTGTGACCTCGGTCTCAAAAGCGGCTTGCATCATAACTTCAAATATATCTTTGCTAAAATACTTGATGCTCCATCCCGTTATGGGTCGGGACAGATTACGCACGCTTTGCGTCTCAAGATCTATTCGTATTGCACGATGATCAGAGTTCATATAGCTAGATAACACCACCCACTTAAATGATCTTGCTACGGTTCGGCTCGCAAAGTAAGATCAACTACTGACGTGCGCCCTGGTCCAACATAAGTTGGGGTGCTGCCGTCGTTCAATAAAATTGCGTCAATCTGCGCAAAGGTTGATAAAACCAACTCACCTCTTCGTTTCTGGGTTTCTCCACGCTCGCCAAGTTGGTTGTTCCAACTTACTGACCAAGCGTTGAAGTCCCCCGATAACGAATTTGTGGATACCGGTTACGGCCATTACCGTGTTATCCAACATGTTCTGGAACTCTTCCATACTAAATCTAGGTGGCGCGTAAACGCTAACCACTCGCATATCACCTATGTCAACTATCATTAAACCCTTCAAAGCCTTACTGACTACCTTAACTGGTAAGTCCGCGTTAACCACTACCGCTGCTGTGTTATCGTCATTGCGTAACACTTTGACGTTGGTTGTTGCCAGATACGGATCTGCAATCAACACTATATCCGCAGATTCTTCCTAATCGTTTGCCACATTAACTGAAATGCAGCATAACTATGATTCTGGTTATGTTGTAGCAACCTAACCATTATGATCTAATCGTTCGCCTTCGGGGACACATATAACTGCCCGTTGCGTGAAGGTTCTGTGACCTCGTACCGCAATCCAAACACTTGACAGAGTTGGTACAAGCTTGCTTCTTGTGTCCACTCAAACCGCATTTCCAGCACAGATTACTTCTGTCTGGTTCCCTACAATGGTAGCTCGTATGGCCTACCTTCCAACACTTATAGCATTTCTGCTCTTCCATAACCTCGCGGATATGGCATATCGACCAACCAACTTTCAGCTTTCCCAAATTCAGGAAGCTTTGAAAGTCTGGCAGCGATACGTTGATCCGTGCCCACTGCGTACCGGCCGCGCGGCCTTTCTTCATTTTGATACGATCTATTTCTATCTCGATGTTGAGCTGTGCTTTGACAGACTCCGCAACCTCCTCTGGGGTGGTGATTTCATCGAGATGCATGATCTCAATCATTTTAGAAGGAGCTAGCGTTCTCACTGACGCCTTGCCCTTCACCGCTTCCTTAACCTTTGGGGCAATTGCACTAGCAGAACTACCCTGCTTAAGTTCTAGCAACATGCCTCCATTCTGGGCCCGTCGGACCTTAGAGATTGTCTCTCCAACCGATTTAAGAGCATCGGACTGCTTCATTTCCTTGAGCAATTTCGCCAGCTCCTCGGAAGTGCAGTCCGATATCAGCAGAGCCTCAGGCCGCTTCCTGGGCTTATTCTGCTTCTTCTTGCTCTTCTTCTTCTTCCTCTTATTAATTCTACCCTCATTAATATTCGGTCCGTTTCTCGGACTTGGAATATTTTCCACCGCTTCCTAACAGGGGTCAACCTCGATGGTTGTTGTTGTTGTTGTTGCAACCTTTGCAACCCACTTGGACCAGGCTGTTGGTCATCAGCCACTGGTCTTCTGCCTTTTCGCGTTTGCGGCCCGAATCCATCGTTACCGTCAAACGACGTTTGCGTTTGACGATCGAGGACCTGCTGCATGCGATTAACGGCTCTGTACCTTCGAAATTCGGACATAACCTC
>NW_024412104.1:460000-462500 GCF_016920715.1 Anopheles arabiensis | reverse complement strand
CGCTTTGTGCCCTGCACCATATATACCCTCATAAATTTATTCATTGGATTAGATCCAAGGAACACCAGATCATGCACCACTACCCATAATAGCTCATCGAGCTTAGCGTGAATCCTTCGGGT
This sequence comes from Anopheles arabiensis, assembly GCF_016920715.1. Classification (NCBI taxonomy): domain Eukaryota; kingdom Metazoa; phylum Arthropoda; class Insecta; order Diptera; family Culicidae; genus Anopheles; species Anopheles arabiensis. The sequence goes on along the minus strand of NW_024412104.1, from coordinate 462,378 downwards.
TTCCCTAAGAAGTTCGATTGGTCTTGCAGAGTTTAAAGACAACGAAGCTTAGTTTCAAGCAATGGTTAATATACGCGTATTCAAAACCCTTAGCTGTTACAACTTTTTACTAGAAACCATCACGACGAAGTCTTTGGGTCCGTAGACCCGTGATGTACTGCTCCAGGGAACGTTTTGATAGGGTGGAAGCTCAAAATCATAGGTTAAAATCATCGGCAGAGCCCACCAGACACCACTTTTGCTTCATTAGTTCGGACTATAGGCATACGACGATTTTTATCGCGGAGGGGACGTATGACCCAAACGGGGGCTTAATGACCCACTGCCACTGCAAACCATGCTCCTACGACTAAATAGAGGTAAAAACTACGATTTGGTGCAATCTTCATGTTTGACCTCGTAGCAAGGTACCCTCCCTATAGTAGGCAATGAACAAATGATCATAATCCCAGGAGGGCAAAAATGGGAACCCGAAAGGAAAGCGCTGTTGGCGCGCCTAAGCTACTGGCCCGTAGAGTAAAAATGGTACCCCAACAAAGTTGTCGATTGACATTCTGATTGCACTTTTCATCATCTAGGGTGCGTTCCTTACACGTTTTGAGGTGTTTTAGCGAAAAACATGTTTTGAGCCACACGAGCTCTCCGGCCCGTTCGGTGCACATTTTTGAAAAAGCTAGGAGCTGCCCCTAGGTTCGGGGTGTCACAAAATATTGAAAAGTGGTCAAAAACCGCTATCCAGAATCGGATGTAGAATCATTAGACGAACTTAAAATTGTTCTACAACCCCCAGTCCGACGCCTCGTATTCGAGATATAGCACTTTGTAGGTCTGACCGAGCAATTTTGTACTGAAATGTATGGCGGACATGTTATTCATTAAACAACATTAACTTGCATCGTGCCCTACTTCATCGGCACAGCTACTATCGACTATCTATTGTTGAAATGGATTGAGTTTGACCATTTTAGCTCTTTTCTTATGCCGTGCACCAACAGTGTGTACCGATCAGGGAAAGTACACTACTTACGCGTTCATGGATGTATATGTTGGTACAAGTTGCCGGTCGGAATAGCAGTGCACCAAAACTGTGTACCGATCAGGAAAGTACAAGACGGAGGGCGCAGCCCGAGCGTACGCGTTCATAGATGTCCATGTTGGTACAACCTACATGTACGTACCTTGTTTTTGTATCAAAAGTTCCAATAAAGTGTTTGTATGCTTAAAATGCTTATCTCAACCGGTCACCTTTTGGCCTGCCCTTTTATAGACAGAAACCTAGAACGATACTCGCGATGTTTGTGTTTTTCCATTCGCCCGGGACGACGAAATGAGCTCTGTGCACATCGTGCAGAAAACTGTCTCCTCCTCGTATGTTTTTGTCCCTCCACGCATATAATCACCCACATTTGTGTTCAACACGGACGGCGCAGCCCGAGCGAACGCGTTAATGTTTATGTTTGTGCACACTAAAGTTACAATCCTAGGATTTGGTTATTGCGTCGCAGTGCCCGACCGTCGCGGACACCATTCTTGGACAAAAGTCCAAGTACGTAGAGTACATTCCCTAGGTATGTGCCCGTTCGTGACTTTCGTTGCGTGCTTACAGACACGCTTGGGTATGTTTACCATACAAGGTTTACTAGGAAAACCTGGGAAGGACGCTTGCCCTCCCGTCGCGGACACCATTCTTGGAAAGAAGTCCTGGTACTTAGCGTTCTTTAATGTACTTGATCAGTTTGTATTGCAATTGCTTTGTGCCATTGACTTTTGCTAATGCTCACTAAGGGGTGTTCGTTTGCGATGTGTATGATAAGCAACTGTCTATTCTAACCAGCAGTTAATCAACACTTTTCACCCAAATCATAGGAACGTAGAGTACTTTCCCTGATCGGTACACAATTTTGGTGCACCTCTAACTTCGCCAGCACTTTATCGTTACGTTTTGTGCACAACCTTGGGACATGGTGTAAGTTTCATCATTGTTATGTTTGATTCGGTTTATTATGATTGAAAAATACGCTACGTCCCAGAAATCTGAACTCGAATACTTTTGCCACGTTGCGCAAAAAGCTACTGAGCAACTCCTAGCCGTTTACCGATTTATAATTTAATTTTCGTTATTAGTTTTAAAAATACGCTAAGTCCCAAAAATCTGAACTCGAATACTTTTTCTATGTGCCGCCAAAAGCTACTGAGCAACGCCTAGGTTGGTACATTTTTGGTACATGGAGTGTATGCGTGCAGGCGTACTGCCGTGCTGGACCGGAAAATCGCACTTGCTACTAGAACGTAGAGTAATTCCCTAGATAGGTGCTTTTGCATGCCTCTGTTCGACGTCCATGCAACTTGGAACGTGCGACACACGTAGCTAGGCTTCC
>NW_024412104.1:452500-455000 GCF_016920715.1 Anopheles arabiensis | reverse complement strand
CAGGAACTCTTTCCACTTCCTCTGTCGGGTATGCTTGATCAATCGCTTGAGGGCATTCCGTGCCACCTTGAACTCGTCCCTAAAAGTAGAATAGAGATCAGTATTAAAAGCTCTTTGCGCTAATCGATCGCGGTGTTTGCACTCTTTGCGAAGTGCCTCAATCTCTAACGTCCACCAAAATGCACTCTTGTTAGGAGTGTACCTCTTACGTTTAGTCATCGTCGCATTACACGCCGTGACAAGTATACGCATTAAGTCTTCGCTTGTTGTGACCTCGGTCTCAAAAGCGGCTTGCATCATAACTTCAAATATATCTTTGCTAAAATACTTGATGCTCCATCCCGTTATGGGTCGGGACAGATTACGCACGCTTTGCGTCTCAAGATCTATTCGTATTGCACGATGATCAGAGTTCATATAGCTAGATAACACCTCCCACTTAAATGATCTTGCTACGGTTCGGCTCGCAAAAGTAAGATCAACTACTGACGTGCGCCCTGGTCCAACATAAGTTGGGGTGCTGCCGTCGTTCAATAAAATTGCGTCAATCTGCGCAAAGGTTGATAAAACCAACTCACCTCTTCGTTTCTGGGTTTCTCCACGCTCGCCAAGTTGGTTGTTCCAACTTGCTGACCAAGCGTTGAAGTCCCCCGATAACGAATTTGTGGATACCGGTTACGGCCATTACCGTGTTATCCAACATGTTCTGGAACTCTTCCATACTAAATCTAGGTGGCGCGTAAACGCTAACCACTCGCATATCACCTATGTCAACTATCATTAAACCCTTCAAAGCCTTACTGACTACCTTAACTGGTAAGTCCGCGTTAACCACTACCGCTGCTGTGTTATCGTCATTGCGTAACACTTTGACGTTGGTTGTTGCCAGATACGGATCTGCAATCAACACTATATCCGCAGATTCTTCCCTAATCGTTTGCCACATTAACTGAAATGCAGCATAACTATGATTCTGGTTATGTTGTAGCAACCTAACCATTATGGTCTAATCGTTCGCCTTCGGGGACACATATAACTGCCCGTTGCGTGAAGGTTCTGTGACCTCGTACCGCAATCCAAACACTTGACAGAGTTGGTACAAGCTTGCTTCTTGTGTCCACTCAAACCGCATTTCCAGCACAGATTACTTCTGTCTGGTTCCCTACAATGGTAGCTCGTATGGCCTACCTTCCAACACTTATAGCATTTCTGCTCTTCCATAACCTCGCGGATATGGCATATCGACCAACCAACTTTCAGCTTTCCCAAATTCAAGAAGCTTTGAAAGTCTGGCAGCGATACGTTGATCCGTGCCCACTGCGTACCGGCCGCGCGGCCTTTCTTCATTTTGATACGATCTATTTCTATCTCGATGTTGAGCTGTGCTTTGACAGACTCCGCAACCTCCTCTGGGGTGGTAATTTCATCGAGATGCATGATCTCAATCATTTTAGAAGGAGCTAGCGTTCTCACTGACGCCTTGCCCTTCACCGCTTCCTTAACCTTTGGGGCAATTGCACTAGCAGAACTACCCTGCTTAAGTTCTAGCAACATGCCTCCATTCTGGGCCCGTCGGACCTTAGAGATTGTCTCTCCAACCGATTTAAGAGCATCGGACTGCTTCATTTCCTTGAGCAATTTCGCCAGCTCCTCGGAAGTGCAGTCCGATATCAGCAGAGCCTCAGGCCGCTTCCTGGGCTTATTCTGCTTCTTCTTGCTCTTCTTCTTCTTCCTCTTATTAATTCTACCCTCATTAATATTCGGTCCGTTTCTCGGACTTGGAATATTTTCCACCGCTTCCTAACAGGGGTCAACCTCGATGGTTGTTGTTGTTGTTGTTGCAATCTTTGCAACCCACTTGGACCAGGCTGTTGGTCATCAGCCACTGGTCTTCTGCCTTTTCGCGTTTGCGGCCCGAATCCATCGTTACCGTCAAACGACGTTTGCGTTTGACGGTCGAGGACCTGCTGCATGCGATTTACGGCTCTGTACCTTCGAAATTCGGACATTACCTCATCGAGGAAGTCCATCATTACCGTAACTAGCGTAAAATGGGAAGACTCATCATCGAGTTTGCTTATCCCAAAACGCATCGCCTCCATTCGATCTTGAAGATCCATGAACGCTTGGTCCGGATCTTTCTTGTCAACCCCTTGGTCTTTTTGACCTTCTTAGTTTTCGTGTTACTCATTCTATTGGGCTCAAACTCAGGCCCGCTATCCGCGTCTGTTTATGCAGTCTCCTATTTGGTTCCGTGGGTGGCTATGAAACAGGGAGCTCCACGCGAGGTTGGCCCGCGCCCTTATGAGACGACGGGCTCAGTGCCGAACCGGAGCAAAGTGGGGCTGAACCCACCCACACCTGCATTTGCCATAGAGCGTATCGTATGGCGACAGTCTTGGAGCGCTACCTAAGACTTGCTAAGTTTTAATAGAGCGGTGACAGAATCCCCTTAGCCCTCCCCGTTTCAAGCAGGTTTCACCCTGCTTTACTAAGGGTT
>NW_024412104.1:435000-445000 GCF_016920715.1 Anopheles arabiensis | reverse complement strand
AAAACTACGATTTGGTGCAATCTTCATGTTTGACCTCGTAGCAAGGTACCCTCCCTATAGTAGGCAATGAACAAATGATCATAATCCCAGGAGGGCAAAAAATGGGAACCCGAAAGGAAAGCGCTGTTGGCGCGCCTAAGCTACTGGCCCGTAGAGTAAAAATGGTACCCCAACAAAGTTGTCGATTGACATTCTGATTGCACTTTTCATCATCTAGGGTGCGTTCCTTACACGTTTTGAGGTGTTTTAGCGAAAAACATGTTTTGAGCCACACGAGCTCTCCGGCCCGTTCGGTGCACATTTTTGAAAAAAGCTAGGAGCTGCCCCTAGGTTCGGGGTGTCACAAAATATTGAAAAGTGGTCAAAAACCGCTATCCAGAATCGGATGTAGAATCATTAGACGAACTTAAAATTGTTCTACAACCCCCAGTCCGACGCCTCGTATTCGAGATATAGCACTTTGTAGGTCTGACCGAGCAATTTTGTACTGAAATGTATGGCGGACATGTTATTCATTAAACAACATTAACTTGCATCGTGCCCTACTTCATCGGCACAGCTACTATCGACTATCTATTGTTGAAATGGATTGAGTTTGACCATTTTAGCTCTTTTCTTATGCCGTGCACCAACAGTGTGTACCGATCAGGGAAAGTACACTACTTACGCGTTCATGGATGTATATGTTGGTACAAGTTGCCGGTCGGAATAGCAGTGCACCAAAACTGTGTACCGATCAGGAAAGTACAAGACGGAGGGCGCAGCCCGAGCGTACGCGTTCATAGATGTCCATGTTGGTACAACCTACATGTACGTACCTTGTTTTTGTATCAAAAGTTCCAATAAAGTGTTTGTATGCTTAAAATGCTTATCTCAACCGGTCACCTTTTGGCCTGCCCTTTTATAGACAGAAACCTAGAACGATACTCGCGATGTTTGTGTTTTCCATTCGCCCGGGACGACGAAATGAGCTCTGTGCACATCGTGCAGAAAACTGTCTCCTCCTCGTATGTTTTTGTCCCTCCACGCATATAATCACCCACATTTGTGTTCAACACGGACGGCGCAGCCCGAGCGAACGCGTTAATGTTTATGTTTGTGCACACTAAAGTTACAATCCTAGGATTTGGTTATTGCGTCGCAGTGCCCGACCGTCGCGGACACCATTCTTGGACAAAAGTCCAAGTACGTAGAGTACATTCCCTAGGTATGTGCCCGTTCGTGACTTTCGTTGCGTGCTTACAGACACGCTTGGGTATGTTTACCATACAAGGTTTACTAGGAAAACCTGGGAAGGACGCTTGCCCTCCCGTCGCGGACACCATTCTTGGAAAGAAGTCCTGGTACTTAGCGTTCTTTAATGTACTTGATCAGTTTGTATTGCAATTGCTTTGTGCCATTGACTTTTGCTAATGCTCACTAAGGGGTGTTCGTTTGCGATGTGTATGATAAGCAACTGTCTATTCTAACCAGCAGTTAATCAACACTTTTCACCCAAATCATAGGAACGTAGAGTACTTTCCCTGATCGGTACACAATTTTGGTGCACCTCTAACTTCGCCAGCACTTTATCGTTACGTTTTGTGCACAACCTTGGGACATGGTGTAAGTTTCATCATTGTTATGTTTGATTCGGTTTATTATGATTGAAAAATACGCTACGTCCCAGAAATCTGAACTCGAATACTTTTGCCACGTTGCGCAAAAAGCTGCTGAGCAACTCCTAGCCGTTTACCGATTTATAATTTAATTTTCGTTATTAGTTTTAAAAATACGCTAAGTCCCAAAAATCTGAACTCGAATACTTTTTCTATGTGCCGCCAAAAGCTACTGAGCAACGCCTAGGTTGGTACATTTTGGTACATGGAGTGTATGCGTGCAGGCGTACTGCCGTGCTGGACCGGAAAATCGCACTTGCTACTAGAACGTAGAGTAATTCCCTAGATAGGTGCTTTTGCATGCCTCTGTTCGACGTCCATGCAACTTGGAACGTGCGACACACGTAGCTAGGCTTCCCCATACATATTCCCTAGGGTAGCACCAAATTGCACACTTTCAGGGGTATATTTTGGTACGGTGTACTGTGCATGGTACAAGTATCATTAGCTCGTGCAATTTATTTTGCATCAAGTTGCGATTGCTGGTGCGTCGAGATAGGAGTGTTTCGCGACTTTTGCCAAGCTTTGGTGCCATTTGGTGAATAATTAATGTTCTAGCCACAATAAACGTGCCACATAATGCCAATAACGAAAACGCCATTTTCAAGGGACTTCCAGTCAAAATGTTTGCAATCAGCGCTTTCCTGTCGAGTTCAGGATTTGGGACTGAGCGATTTTTTCACGATCCAATCAAACGACCAGTTCGTGAATAAACAATTCATACAACAGTGCATCCCTTCAAAGTAGAAAAGAGCCGAATGCTAGGGAGCTCCAGTCAAAAACGTTGTCATTGGCGCTTTCTTCTCGAGTTCAGGATTTGGGACTTAGCGTTTTTTCACGATCCAGCCAAAAGACCAGATCGTGAAATAAACAATTAATACAACTGTACTAGTACATCCCTTCAACTGAAGCAAGCGCACCATACATGACCCGTACGCTAATCATCCAAGCACATGACACGTCAACTAAGTCAACACATGATACAACTTGGAAAACTGACGGGTAAGTAGGTCATCTCGTACACGACGACACACCGACCAAACCAGGTCAACACGTCACATGCACAAGACATCCTACTACCAAGGCCGACCACCTCGACACACGACCTGTTAACCGAACATGGTCAACACCATCATGTGCAAGGCAACCGGGCCAAACGGGTCAACTTATACAACTTGTAACGAGCATGTGTAAGCTTACTGGTGTGGTCCGCACGGTCCTCACATCAAGACAATCAAGTCGAGAACGAGGCACGCCGACAAGCTCATTAGTGTTAAGTGTCCTTCTCCATCCTATGTCAAGTCACTCGTCTGACACGGAAGTAGCCAACTCTTGTCCACTAGTATAAAGGAACGGTCTCCAGACCAGGTCAAGTCACTCGTCTGACAAGGAAGGAGCACGCACCAAGCTTCACCAGAGCACGGTACCACGGTCCCCAGACCAAGATGGTTAGTTACGCCAACGAGGAAGGGGCACGCGTTCCCTTGCTACACTCAACTTAGTACACTCATGCTCTCACAAGAGTATCCCCTGTGTCGACGTGGTCCCCAGACCAAGACGAGCTTGCGCACATCGAGGAAGGGGCACACGGACAAACCACCAAGCATGGGTCGCCTGAGAGGATCGATGCGAACGCATCTCTACAACTCGCAGCTCCCAGCCTGAAGTCCCGTCGTTTGCGGGCGGTTGATAGGTGTCGAAACTAGGTATATCCACGTTGGGCAGAGCTCAAGCCAACGGCGTTCCCAGTTACGGTACTAACACGTGCAGCGAACTCCACTCATTGCGGCCTAGGTATAGCGGGATGAGACGCCGGGCTGCAGACGCAGACTCCAACGGATCTCAGAGGGTTGTTAGGCCCGCTAGCTTCCGAACACCTAATGGGTTTGAGAAGCGCTATCAGCTCGGATTGGCTACGACCTTAGAGGCGTTCAGGCATAATCCAGCGGACGTAGCGTCATACCAAAGTCCGGTCGGACTAGTATTGAGCCAGTGGTCCGTACCTGTGGTTCCTCTCGTACTGCACAGGAATTCCGTTAAGATAGCGACTATAAGCACACACCAGTAGGGTAAAACTAACCTGTCTCACGACGGTCTAAACCCAGCTCACGTTCCCTTGAAAGGGTGAACAATCCTACGCTTGGTGAATTTTGCTTCACAATGATAGGAAGAGCCGACATCGAAGGATCAAAAGCCACGTCGCTATGAACGCTTGGCGGCCACAAGCCAGTTATCCCTGTAGTGTTCATCGAGTAGCCGTCGGGTACAGACGTATGTAAACACGCTCCGACAAAGTGTGCAAAAAAGTGTGTAAAACGGCCTCGGATCGCTCTGAAACCCTCAAAATCGTGTTCAGAGCACCCAATTTACCTATAGATAGTGTTATTTGGTCGAATTTCTGTGATTTTTGCGCTTTAAAAATTCGTGTTGTTCTGTGTACATTTGCCCCCGGTAGTACCAAATTTCCGGGTGTGGAAAAATGCGCAAAACTGTGTGATTTTGGCGCCGGAAACACTCGATTCTGGATAATTCGACGCTTCTAAAGCGTTTAAAAGTGTTTTCGAGACGTTTTGAGAAGTTTAAAGTGCATAAAAGTGTGTGTTTACATCCCCATACAATTTGTATGGGGAACTTTGAATGTGAATAACTCAGTGAAAAACGCACGGATTCGTGCCGGATGTGATTTTAAAGGTGCGCGTAGTGACGCTGAACGTGAATTTAAAAAACAGAACGAAAATCGGTGAAAAACGAGAAAATAAAAGTGTCGGGGTGCTACCGCCGGAGCACGTGCTTTCGAAAAATCGAAATAAATAGCAAATCGCGAATAACTCCGCGAGTTTTGCTCGGATTCGTGTGCGGTTTTCACCGTTGTGCTTGTTTTTATGCGTACAATAAGATTGCATCAAAAATTTGTGAAAATCGTGAAAAAATTTTTGACGTTTCTTGGTGACAGTTCTATAATACCCAAGGGACAAATTTTGTCCGGGGAGCAGTTCCCAAGGGGCAAAAATTTGAAAAGTCCGTTACTGCTCGAAAAGTGCTCGAGTTTACAAAAAGTGCGCAGAAAATTCGGAGAAGAAGTGTAGTGCCCACGGCAGCTCGAATCTGCTCGATTCGAGTAGTTCGAGCAACTCGAAAACTGCTCGAATTTTTCGAAAAATCCCTAAAAGTGCCGGAAAAATTCGGGATTGGTGCGGATCCATTCCCCACGTGAGCGACGCACCCTCTCGTAATTTTTCGCCACCCGCCACCCCTCCCCCAGCCCACCAGGGGGTCGCAAGTCGGACCATAGTGGAAAAACCAGCGTGGAAGAAGGATTCTACAGCAGCGATTGAGCGGCAGAACACCAGCTAGACGGCGCTGCATACTTGGGGTCATCTCGACCCCCGGGTCAACCGACCCCGGGGTCACATCGACCCCAGGGTTATTTAACCCACCAACCTGAAAGTCGGCAAAGATGATGGCATCATCCAGGATGTCAACGCGCGCGAGTGCGAGGTCAGTCTCTGTGGACTGCCGTAGCAGCTTGGCATCTGGCTCGAAGCTGTTTGTGACCGAGCCTCGAGTGGCGCTGCCTAGGGTCAGTGTCACAGGCAACAACAAGCCCGCCGTGGCATCCAAGGCCGCCACGGCCACACTGGAGCTCGAGTTGCTTAAGGCAACAATCCAACGACTAGAGGAGCAGAATGCAGAAATGAAGGAGCAAAATGCTCGCCTCTCCGAGCAGATAACTGGCATGTGCCAACTGCTACAAGAGGAAAAGGAGGAGGCAAAACGACGAGAGGAGAAGTTGGAGGCACAGATGGAGAAGCTCGCCGCCGCACATCAGCGCGACCGAGACGTGCTCAACTCTCTTCTGGCAGCAAAGGTTGCCGGCGGACAACCGTCAGCTAGTCCGCGCCAACCTCCGACTCCGTTGCCGCGCCGACCCTCTGCGCCGCAGCTGCAGCAACAACAACAGCAGCAGCGGAACCAGCACGAGCAGGAGCAGCCCCGCGCGTCGACGTCGCGCGCAGTCATGCCGCCGCGCAGCGAGGCATCGACAGCCGTCCGCGTAGACGTTGTGCCGGAACTCACCTTTAGTGAGGTCGTGCGGCGTAGATATCGCGGAAAAGCTACGGGTAAGCCACGTTCCCAGCAGCAGCAGCAACAGCAACAGCAGCAGCAGCAGCAGCAGCAGCAGCAGCAGCAGCAGCAACAGGTGGTCGCTGGCTCACAGCAGCAACAGCAGCAGCAGCACCAGCGTAGACAGCAGCAGCGTCAGCAGCAGCAACAGCAGCAGCAGCGTCAGCAGCAACATCAGGGTGAGCGGTATGTTCCGCCGCAACTCCGGCAGCAGGCGCATCAACAGCAGCAGCGGCAGCAGCAAAAGGTCTGGCCAAGGCCGGACAAGATAGAGGTGGTCCCGAGTGCCGGACACTCCTGGTACACGTTGTACCGGAAAGTTCGGGATGCGGTTAAACAAGACCCGCACAAGGGCCTTGCAGACCACCTTAAAATGGGCAAGCGCAGCCACGCCGCAAACCTCCGAATGGAGTTAAGCAATTCGGCCAACGCCAGCCTGGTCCGTGCAGAAGTTCAGGAGATTGTTGGTGACGCCGGACTAGCCCGGGTGATCACCGACATGGCCGATGTCCTGATAACGAACATCGATCCTCTGGCAACAGTAGAGGACATCAAAAGGCCATTGAGGGAGAGTTCCAGGAGCCGATTGAAATCGCCCGAGTGAGCGCGTGGGAGCTGCAAGATGGCACCCAGCGAGCTCGAGTCCGCCTGCCCGCTAAGGCTGCCGCTGCCCTCGAGGGTTCGAAGCTCCGACTGTGTGGCTGCATCAGCAAAGTCAGAGGCGTCGAAAAGGCAGCACCTGAGCGCCAACGCTGCTATCGATGCCTGGAGCGCGGCCACCTTGCTCACGCATGCCGTTCCCCGACAGACCGTCAGCAACTCTGCATCCGGTGTGGCAGTGAAGGTCACAAAGCCCGGGACTGCTCCAGCGACGTCAAGTGCGCGGCCTGCGGTGGACCTCATCGCATTGGGCACATGAGCTGCGAACATCCGGCTTCGCCTTCAATCTGAAAGTTGCGCAAATCAATGTGGATCACTGTCAGGCAGGGCAGGACTTGGCGCTCCAAGCAGCGCGTGAACACCGTGCTGACGTCCTGCTCCTGTCGGACATCTACCGACCACCGGCGAACAACGGGCGTTGGGCGTACGATGCCGCCAAATCGGTAGCAGTTGTGGCTACAAGCTCTTACCCAATCCAGCGGGTGTGGCGCAGTCCTGTGCCTGGAGTTGTAGCTGCACAGATTGGTGGCATCGTCTTCATTAGCTGCTACGCTCGACCCAGACGCCCAGAGGAGGACTATGAAGGCTTTCTGGCTGCTGTTCAGCTGGAGGCATCATCCCACTCCCACGTCGTCATCGCCGGCGATTTTAACGCCTGGCACACGGAGTGGGGTAGTGCCAGGAACAGCCAGAGAGGTGAAGATCTGCTGCAGCTAGTGCAGAGTGTCCAACTACAAGTGGTCAACTCCGGGAATCAACCCACGTTCATTGGCAGAGGAGCGGCCACCAGCAGCGTCATTGACGTCTGCTTCGCCACTCAGTCCATCGCTCGGCCAGAAACGTGGGAGGTGCACGAGTTTGCCCGGTCCGATCACCAACTGGTGACATACACCGTTGGGGAAGCAGAACAACAGTCCCGCGGGTCGTCGAATGGTGGTCCGTCAGCCGGCCGGCAACGCGTTATCTGCGCTGGTAGGCGATGGATTACCACGCAGTTCCATGAAGAGAGTTTCCGTTCTGCTCTCGAGGACGTGAACTTTGTGGAACAGGCGACGACCCATGCTGGCTTAGTCGACGCAATGGTCGACGCGTGCGACATTGCCATGCAGCGGGCCCCAACGTGTTGCAGCATCAACATCGCGACGTCTTTTGGTGGTCACCGGTAATTGAAGAGCTGCGGAATGAGTGCATTGCGGCCCGTGAACGGATGCGCCTAACCGCCGATCTGCAGGAGAGGAGTCTCGCCGCAGCTGAGCACCGGACTGCGAAGACCAGATTGGAGAAAGCCATTAAAGCTAGCAAACGCGCAGAGTTTGCTAAGCTTATCGACATCGCCGAGGAGAACGAGTTTGGAATGGGGTATCAGGTTGTTCTGTCTCATCTGCGCGGCAGTCGTGTACCGCCTGAGACAGACCCGGTCGAGCTGGGACGGATCGTTTCCGATCTGTTCCCCACCCACCCACCGGTCTCTTGGCCGGAAACCGGCGATGTCGATTCGGGAGCGTCCAATTTAGAACGTGTGACCCCGAAGAGCTGCAGGAGATCGCGGCTCATATGGCTTTAAGGAAGGCGCCAGGACTGGATGGGATCCCCAATGCTGCGGTGAAGGTCGCGATTGAGAAGTACCCGGGGGTTCTCTGCCGTGTGTACCAGGACTGCCTCAACACTGGTACGTTTCCGCAACAGTGGAAACGGCAGCGCTTGGTACTGCTGCCCAAGCCAGGTAAAGCCCTCGGAGAAAGCAGCTCCTACAGGCCACTATGCATGCTGGACGCACTAGGCAAAGTGCTGGAGCGGCTTATCCTCAATCGCCTGAACAGACACCTCGAGGACCCGGATTCACCGCAGCTTTCGGACGCGCAGTACGGCTTTCGTCGTGGACGATCCACCATCAGTGCCATCCAAAGCTTGGTGGACGCAGGCAAGACGGCCAGCGCGTTTGGTCGCACCAACAGCCGCGACAAACGTTGCCTGATGGTGGTTGCGCTGGATGTCCGCAACGCATTTAATACTGCAAGTTGGCAGTCAATCGCCAACGCGTTGCGGGAAAAGGGGTCCCCTCAGCTCTGCTGAAAATCCTGCAGTCTTATTTCTCGGATCGGGAGCTGATCTACACTACCAGCGAGGGACCCGTCGTACGTTGCGTCAGCGCGGGAGTTCCACAAGGGTCCATCTTGGGCCCAACATTGTGGAACGTAATGTACGACGGGGTGCTGCGGATTCCCCTACCCGACGAGGCCAAAGTCATTGGCTACGCCGATGATCTGGTCGTCCTGGCCCCGGGTAGGACGCCGGAGGAGTCTGCAGCAGTGGCGGAAGCAGCGGTGTCAGCAGTCGACCAGTGGATGCAGCAGCACCACTTGGAGCTGGCACCGGCTAAGACGGAGATGACCATAATCTCTAGCCTGAAGCAGCCTCCAAGCCACATAACCATCAACGTGGGAGGAGTAGCAGTACCTTTTTCGCGTTACATCAAACACTTGGGCGTGTTGGTCCACGACCATTTATCTTGGTTGCCGCATGTGACTGCAGTGACGCAGCGGGCGGAGCAGACCGCGCAGGCGGTCAGTCGGTTGATGCCGAACCACCGGGGCCGAAGATGTCGAAGTCCCGTCTTCTGGCAGCGGTGGCTGATTCGGTTATGCGCTACGCTGCACCTGTATGGCACGAGGCGCTGAACACTCGCGAGTGCCGCAGGTTGCTGGAGCGAGTCCAGCGCAAGTCAGCCATCGCCGTGGCCCGGACGTTCCGGACGGTTCGGTACGAGACCGCAGTGCTGCTGGCGGGTCTACTGCCGATCTGCAGAGCCATCCGCGAGGACACCAGGGTGCACAGCCGCCGTGGGACTGGAAGCAGCGCGCAGCTAAGGAAGGAGGAACGAGATAGGACCATCGCCGAGTGGCAGGCCACCTGGGACAGCGACGCGGCTAGTCATCAAGCTAGCAGTTACGTCCGGTGGGCACACCGCCTCATTCCGGACATCGGTGCATGGCAGTCGCGGAAGCATGGAGAGGTGAATTTTCATCTGTCGCAGATAATCTCCGGTCACGGATTTTTCCGTGAGTATCTCGCTGACATGAAATTCACCTCGTCCCCGACTGCACGCATTGCCCCGGCGTACGTGGGAGCGCCGAACACGCGATGTTCTTGTGCCCACGCTTCGCCGATGTTCGCGAGCAACTGATGAACGGCATCAATCCGGACACGTTGCTGGCCCACATGCTCGAGAGTCAGCAGAATTGGAGCAACGTCTGCGAGGCTGCCCAGCAGATTACGTCAGTGCTTCAGCGCGACTGGGACGACTTCCGTACGTCCTTGTTCGAGCAGGGCGTACTTGCCGACAACGCCCAGCTCCGAAACGCTGACGTCCTTCGACAAGAGAGACTGCGGCGGTATAATGACAACCGCAACGCAGTCAGAAGAGCCGCAACGCAGCAGCGACAAGCTGAACGCCCAGCCCCACCACCGCCCTCACCAAGGACTGAGCGGAGACGGAGATTAACCGTCTCGCGGTGGCGAGGCTTAGGGAACGACAGCGCGCAGCCCGGGCAGAAATG
>NW_024412104.1:417500-427500 GCF_016920715.1 Anopheles arabiensis | reverse complement strand
CTAGTGGAAGAACTCCAACGTGATACGGGAGACATTGCTCTAAACCGAACGGCATCTCTGCGCGTTTACTTGACGCACCCCCAACTTGGTCAACTGTTGGACTTTTTCGTAATCACGGCGGGACACATTGAACGAGCTCTAACGGATCTCTGCACGCATGGAACATGGTGGCGGGAATCATTGCTAGAACCGAACGGCGCCTCTGCGCGATGTACAAAGCCCAACAGGAACCTCGTATCGGCTGCCGAGCCGGAGCTTGAACAACTTGGACTTTCACCTCTAATTTATATCAACTCACCACTCCCCGAGGGATCCGCAGAATTGCTTCTGGGTCCCGTATCGTTATTTGCGATTCGTGTTTGCATTACACTACATTGAACTATTCCAACTTGTTTATCCGCATGGCGAACATTTGCTGCATAGAACATTTAAGTTCCACTTCGCTCTCCCCTACGTGGGTCTGAGCTTCGCTCTCAGGGAAAAAATATGCCACATTTGGTAGGGAGACCCGGTTTCATCACGCTTTGAGGCCCTGCACCATATATACCCTCATAAATTTATTCATTGGATTAGATCCAAGGAACACCAGATCATGCACCACTACCCATTATAGCTCATCGAGCTTAGCGTGAATCCTTCGGGTTTCCCTAAGAAGTTCGATTGGTCTTGCAGAGTTTAAAGACAACGAAGCTTAGTTTCAAGCAATGGTTAATATACGCGTATTCAAAACCCTTAGCTGTTACAACTTTTTACTAGAAACCATCACGACGAAGTCTTTGGGTCCGTAGACCCGTGATGTACTGCTCCAGGGAACGTTTTGATAGGGTGGAAGCTCAAAATCATAGGTTAAAATCATCGGCAGAGCCCACCAGACACCACTTTTGCTTCATTAGTTCGGACTATAGGCATACGACGATTTTTATCGCGGAGGGACGTATGACCCAAACGGGGGCTTAATGACCCACTGCCACTGCAAACCATGCTCCTACGACTAAATAGAGGTAAAAACTACGATTTGGTGCAATCTTCATGTTTGACCTCGTAGCAAGGTACCCTCCCTATAGTAGGCAATGAACAAATGATCATAATCCCAGGAGGGCAAAAATGGGAACCCGAAAGGAAAGCGCTGTTGGCGCGCCTAAGCTACTGGCCCGTAGAGTAAAATGGTACCCCCAACAAAGTTGTCGATTGACATTCTGATTGCACTTTTCATCATCTAGGGTGCGTTCCTTACACGTTTTGAGGTGTTTTAGCGAAAAACATGTTTTGAGCCACACGAGCTCTCCGGCCCGTTCGGTGCACATTTTTGAAAAAAGCTAGGAGCTGCCCCTAGGTTCGGGGTGTCACAAAATATTGAAAAGTGGTCAAAAACCGCTATCCAGAATCGGATGTAGAATCATTAGACGAACTTAAAATTGTTCTACAACCCCCAGTCCGACGCCTCGTATTCGAGATATAGCACTTTGTAGGTCTGACCGAGCAATTTTGTACTGAAATGTATGGCGGACATGTTATTCATTAAACAACATTAACTTGCATCGTGCCCTACTTCATCGGCACAGCTACTATCGACTATCTATTGTTGAAATGGATTGAGTTTGACCATTTTAGCTCTTTTCTTATGCCGTGCACCAACAGTGTGTACCGATCAGGGAAAGTACACTACTTACGCGTTCATGGATGTATATGTTGGTACAAGTTGCCGGTCGGAATAGCAGTGCACCAAAACTGTGTACCGATCAGGGAAAGTACAAGACGGAGGGCGCAGCCCGAGCGTACGCGTTCATAGATGTCCATGTTGGTACAACCTACATGTACGTACCTTGTTTTTGTATCAAAAGTTCCAATAAAGTGTTTGTATGCTTAAAATGCTTATCTCAACCGGTCACCTTTTGGCCTGCCCTTTTATAGACAGAAACCTAGAACGATACTCGCGATGTTTGTGTTTTTCCATTCGCCCGGGACGACGAAATGAGCTCTGTGCACATCGTGCAGAAAACTGTCTCCTCCTCGTATGTTTTTGTCCCTCCACGCATATAATCACCCACATTTGTGTTCAACACGGACGGCGCAGCCCGAGCGAACGCGTTAATGTTTATGTTTGTGCACACTAAAGTTACAATCCTAGGATTTGGTTATTGCGTCGCAGTGCCCGACCGTCGCGGACACCATTCTTGGACAAAAGTCCAAGTACGTAGAGTACATTCCCTAGGTATGTGCCCGTTCGTGACTTTCGTTGCGTGCTTACAGACACGCTTGGGTATGTTTACCATACAAGGTTTACTAGGAAAACCTGGGAAGGACGCTTGCCCTCCCGTCGCGGACACCATTCTTGGAAAGAAGTCCTGGTACGTAGCGTTCTTTAATGTACTTGATCAGTTTGTATTGCATTTGCTTTGTGCCATTGACTTTTGCTAATGCTCACTAAGGGGTGTTCGTTTGCGATGTGTATGATAAGCAACTGTCTATTCTAACCAGCAGTTAATCAACACTTTTCACCCAAATCATAGGAACGTAGAGTACTTTCCCTGATCGGTACACAATTTTGGTGCACCTCTAACCTCGCCAGCACTTTATCGTTACGTATTGTGCACAACCTTGGGACGTGGTGTAAGTTTCATCATTGTTATGTTTGATTCGGTTTATTATGATTGAAAAAAACGCTACGTCCCAGAAATCTGAACTCGAATACTTTTGCCACGTTGCGCAAAAAGCTACTGAGCAACTCCTAGCCGTTTACCGATTTAAAATTTAATTTTCGTTATTAGTTTTAAACAATACGCTAAGTCCCAAAAATCTGAACTCGAATACTTTTTCTATGTGCCGCTAAAAGCTACTGAGCAACGCCTAGGTTGGTACATTTTTGATACATGGAGTGTATGCGTGCAGGCGTACTGCCGTGCTGGACCGGAAAATCGCACTTGCTACTAGAACGTAGAGTAATTCCCTAGATAGGTGCTTTTGCATGCCTCTGTTCGACGTCCATGCAACTTGGAACGTGCGACACACGTAGCTAGGCTTCCCCATACATATTCCCTAGGGTAGCACCAAATTGCACACTTTCAGGGGTATATTTTGGTACGGTGTACTGTGCATGGTACAAGTATCATTAGCTCGTGCAATTTATTTTGCATCAAGTTGCGATTGCTGGTGCGTCGAGATAGGAGTGTTTCGCGACTTTTGCCAAGCTTTGGTGCCATTTGGTGAATAATTAATGTTCTAGCCACAATAAACGTGCCACATAATGCCAATAACGAAAACGCCATTTTCAAGGGACTTCCAGTCAAAATGTTTGCAATCAGCGCTTTCCTGTCGAGTTCAGGATTTGGGACTGAGCGTTTTTTTCACGATCCAATCAAACGACCAGTTCGTGAATAAACAATTCATACAACAGTGCATCCCTTCAAAGTAGAAAAAGCCGAATGCTAGGGAGCTCCAGTCAAAAACGCTGTCATTGGCGCTTTCTTCTCGAGTTCAGGATTTGGGACTTAGCGTTTTTCACGATCCAGCCAAAAGACCAGATCGTGAAATAAACAATTAACACAACTGTACTAGTACATCCCTTCAACTGAAGCAAGCGCACCATACATGACCCGTACGCTAATCATCCAAGCACATGACACGTCAACTAAGTCAACACATGATACAACTTGGAAAACTGACGGGTAAGTAGGTCATCTCGTACACGACGACACACCGACCAAACCAGGTCAACACGTCACATGCACAAGACATCCTACTACCAAGGCCGACCACCTCGACACACGACCTGTTAACCGAACATGGTCAACACCATCATGTGCAAGGCAACCGGGCCAAACGGGTCAACTTATACAACTTGTAACGAGCATGTGTAAGCTTACTGGTGTGGTCCGCACGGTCCTCACATCAAGACAATCAAGTCGAGAACGAGGCACGCCGACAAGCTCATTAGTGTTAAGTGTCCTTCTCCATCCTATGTCAAGTCACTCGTCTGACACGGAAGAAGCCAACTCTTGTCCACTAGTATAAAGGAACGGTCTCCAGACCAGGTCAAGTCACTCGTCTGACAAGGAAGGAGCACGCACCAAGCTTCACCAGAGCACGGTACCACGGTCCCCAGACCAAGATGGTTAGTTACGCCAACGAGGAAGGGGCACGCGTTCCCTTGCTACACTCAACTTAGTACACTCATGCTCTCACAAGAGTATCCCCTGTGTCGACGTGGTCCCCAGACCAAGACGAGCTTGCGCACATCGAGGAAGGGGCACACGGACAAACCACCAAGCATGGGTCGCCTGAGAGGATCGATGCGAACGCATCTCTACAACTCGCAGCTCCCAGCCTGAAGTCCCGTCGTTTGCGGGCGGTTGATAGGTGTCGAAACTAGGTATATCCACGTTGGGCAGAGCTCAAGCCAACGGCGTTCCCAGTTACGGTACTAACACGTGCAGCGAACTCCACTCATTGCGGCCTAGGTATAGCGGGATGAGACGCCGGGCTGCAGACGCAGACTCCAACGGATCTCAGAGGGTTGTTAGGCCCGCTAGCTTCCGAACACCTAATGGGTTTGAGAAGCGCTATCAGCTCGGATTGGCTACGACCTTAGAGGCGTTCAGGCATAATCCAGCGGACGTAGCGTCATACCAAAGTCCGGTCGGACTAGTATTGAGCCAGTGGTCCGTACCTGTGGTTCCTCTCGTACTGCACAGGAATTCCGTTAAGATAGCGACTATAAGCACACACCAGTAGGGTAAAACTAACCTGTCTCACGACGGTCTAAACCCAGCTCACGTTCCCTTGAAAGGGTGAACAATCCTACGCTTGGTGAATTTTGCTTCACAATGATAGGAAGAGCCGACATCGAAGGATCAAAAGCCACGTCGCTATGAACGCTTGGCGGCCACAAGCCAGTTATCCCTGTGTAGTGTTCATCGAGTAGCCGTCGGGTACAGACGTATGTAAACACGCTCCGACAAAGTGTGCAAAAAAGTGTAAAACGGCCTCGGATCGCTCTGAAACCCTCAAAATCGTGTTCAGAGCACCCAATTTACCTATAGATAGTGTTATTTGGTCGAATTTCTGTGATTTTTGCGCTTTAAAAATTCGTGTTGTTCTGTGTACATTTGCCCCCGGTAGCACCAAATTTCCGGGTGTGGAAAAATGCGCAAAACTGTGTGATTTCGGCGCCGGAAACACTCGATTCTGGATAATTCGACGCTTCTAAAGCGTTTAAAAGTGTTTTCGAGACGTTTTGAGAAGTTTAAAGTGCATAAAAGTGTGTTTACATCCCCATACAATTTGTATGGGGAACTTTGAATGTGAATAACTCAGTGAAAAACGCACGGATTCGTGCCGGATGTGATTTTAAAGGTGCGCGTAGTGACGCTGAACGTGAATTTAAAAAACAGAACGAAAATCGGTGAAAAACGAGAAAATAAAAGTGTCGGGGTGCTACCGCCGGAGCACGTGCTTTCGAAAAATCGAAATAAATAGCAAATCGCGAATAACTCCGCGAGTTTTGCTCGGATTCGTGTGCGGTTTTCACCGTTGTGCTTGTTTTTATGCGTACAATAAGATTGCATCAAAAATTTGTGAAAATCGTGAAAAAATTTTTGACGTTTCTTGGTGACAGTTCTATAATACCCAAGGGACAAATTTTGTCCGGGGAGCAGTTCCCAAGGGGCAAAAATTTGAAAAGTCCGTTACTGCTCGAAAAGTGCTCGAGTTTACAAAAGTGCGCAGAAAATTCGGAGAAGAAGTGTAGTGCCCGCGGCAGCTCGAATCTGCTCGATTCGAGTAGTTCGAGCAACTCGAAAACTGCTCGAATTTTTCGAAAAATCCCTAAAAGTGCCGGAAAAATTCGGGATTGGTGCGGATCCATTCCCCACGTGAGCGACGCACCCTCTCGTAATTTTTCGCCACCCGCCACCCCTCCCCCAGCCCACCAGGGGGTCGCAAGTCGGACCATAGTGGAAAAACCAGCGTGGAAGAAGGATTCTACAGCAGCGATTGAGCGGCAGAACACCAGCTAGACGGCGCTGCATACTTGGGGTCATCTCGACCCCCGGGGTCAACCGACCCCGGGGTCACATCGACCCCAGGGTTATTTAACCCACCAACCTGAAAGTCGGCAAAGATGATGGCATCATCCAGGATGTCAACGCGCGCGAGTGCGAGGTCAGTCTCTGTGGACTGCCGTAGCAGCTTGGCATCTGGCTCGAAGCTGTTTGTGACCGAGCCTCGAGTGGCGCTGCCTAGGGTCAGTGTCACAGGCAACAACAAGCCCGCCGTGGCATCCAAGGCCGCCACGGCCACACCGGAGCTCGAGTTGCTTAAGGCAACAATCCAACGACTAGAGGAGCAGAATGCAGAAATGAAGGAGCAAAATGCTCGCCTCTCCGAGCAGATAACTGGCATGTGCCAACTGCTACAAGAGGAAAAGGAGGAGGCAAAACGACGAGAGGAGAAGTTGGAGGCACAGATGGAGAAGCTCGCCGCCGCACATCAGCGCGACCGAGACGTGCTCAACTCTCTTCTGGCAGCAAAGGTTGCCGGCGGACAACCGTCAGCTAGTCCGCGCCAACCTCCGACTCCGTTGCCGCGCCGACCCTCTGCGCCGCAGCTGCAGCAACAACAACAGCAGCAGCGGAACCAGCACGAGCAGGAGCAGCCCCGCGCGTCGACGTCGCGCGCAGTCATGCCGCCGCGCAGCGAGGCATCGACAGCCGTCCGCGTAGACGTTGTGCCGGAACTCACCTTTAGTGAGGTCGTGCGGCGTAGATATCGCGGAAAAGCTACGGGTAAGCCACGTTCCCAGCAGCAGCAGCAACAGCAACAGCAGCAGCAGCAGCAGCAGCAGCAGCAGCAGCAGCAGCAACAGGTGGTCGCTGGCTCACAGCAGCAACAGCAGCAGCAGCACCAGCGTAGACAGCAGCAGCGTCAGCAGCAGCAACAGCAGCAGCAGCGTCAGCAGCAACATCAGGGTGAGCGGTATGTTCCACCGCAACTCCGGCAGCAGGCGCATCAACAGCAGCAGCGGCAGCAGCAAAGGTCTGGCCAAGGCCGGACAAGATAGAGGTGGTCCCGAGTGCCGGACACTCCTGGTACACGTTGTACCGGAAAGTTCGGGATGCGGTTAAACAAGACCCGCACAAGGGCCTTGCAGACCACCTTAAAATGGGCAAGCGCAGCCACGCCGCAAACCTCCGAATGGAGTTAAGCAATTCGGCCAACGCCAGCCTGGTCCGTGCAGAAGTTCAGGAGATTGTTGGTGACGCCGGACTAGCCCGGGTGATCACCGACATGGCCGATGTCCTGATAACGAACATCGATCCTCTGGCAACAGTAGAGGACATCAAAAGGCCATTGAGGGAGAGTTCCAGGAGCCGATTGAAATCGCCCGAGTGAGCGCGTGGGAGCTGCAAGATGGCACCCAGCGAGCTCGAGTCCGCCTGCCCGCTAAGGCTGCCGCTGCCCTCGAGGGTTCGAAGCTCCGACTGTGTGGCTGCATCAGCAAAGTCAGAGGCGTCGAAAAGGCAGCACCTGAGCGCCAACGCTGCTATCGATGCCTGGAGCGCGGCCACCTTGCTCACGCATGCCGTTCCCCGACAGACCGTCAGCAACTCTGCATCCGGTGTGGCAGTGAAGGTCACAAAGCCCGGGACTGCTCCAGCGACGTCAAGTGCGCGGCCTGCGGTGGACCTCATCGCATTGGGCACATGAGCTGCGAACATCCGGCTTCGCCTTCAATCTGAAAGTTGCGCAAATCAATGTGGATCACTGTCAGGCAGGGCAGGACTTGGCGCTCCAAGCAGCGCGTGAACACCGTGCTGACGTCCTGCTCCTGTCGGACATCTACCGACCACCGGCGAACAACGGGCGTTGGGCGTACGATGCCGCCAAATCGGTAGCAGTTGTGGCTACAAGCTCTTACCCAATCCAGCGGGTGTGGCGCAGTCCTGTGCCTGGAGTTGTAGCTGCACAGATTGGTGGCATCGTCTTCATTAGCTGCTACGCTCGACCCAGACGCCCAGAGGAGGACTATGAAGGCTTTCTGGCTGCTGTTCAGCTGGAGGCATCATCCCACTCCCACGTCGTCATCGCCGGCGATTTTAACGCCTGGCACACGGAGTGGGGTAGTGCCAGGAACAGCCAGAGAGGTGAAGATCTGCTGCAGCTAGTGCAGAGTGTTCAGCTACAAGTGGTCAACTCCGGGAATCAACCCACGTTCATTGGCAGAGGAGCGGCCACCAGCAGCGTCATTGACGTCTGCTTCGCCACTCAGTCCATCGCTCGGCCAGAAACGTGGGAGGTGCACGAGTTTGCCCGGTCCGATCACCAACTGGTGACATACACCGTTGGGGAAGCAGAACAACAGTCCCGCGGGTCGTCGAATGGTGGTCCGTCAGCCGGCCGGCAACGCGTTATCTGCGCTGGTAGGCGATGGATTACCACGCAGTTCCATGAAGAGAGTTTCCGTTCTGCTCTCGAGGACGTGAACTTTGTGGAACAGGCGACGACCCATGCTGGCTTAGTCGACGCAATGGTCGACGCGTGCGACATTGCCATGCAGCGAGCCCCAACGTGTTGCAGCATCAACATCGCGACGTCTTTTGGTGGTCACCGGTAATTGAAGAGCTGCGGAATGAGTGCATTGCGGCCCGTGAACGGATGCGCCTAACCGCCGATCTGCAGGAGAGGAGTCTCGCCGCAGCTGAGCACCGGACTGCGAAGACCAGATTGGAGAAAGCCATTAAAGCTAGCAAACGCGCAGAGTTTGCTAAGCTTATCGACATCGCCGAGGAGAACGAGTTTGGAATGGGGTATCAGGTTGTTCTGTCTCATCTGCGCGGCAGTCGTGTACCGCCTGAGACAGACCCGGTCGAGCTGGGACGGATCGTTTCCGATCTGTTCCCCACCCACCCACCGGTCTCTTGGCCGGAAACCGGCGATGTCGATTCGGGAGCGTCCAATTTAGAACGTGTGACCCCGAAGAGCTGCAGGAGATCGCGGCTCATATGGCTTTAAGGAAGGCGCCAGGACTGGATGGGATCCCCAATGCTGCGGTGAAGGTCGCGATTGAGAAGTACCCGGGGTTCTCTGCCGTGTGTACCAGGACTGCCTCAACACTGGTACGTTTCCGCAACAGTGGAAACGGCAGCGCTTGGTACTGCTGCCCAAGCCAGGTAAAGCCCCGGAGAAAGCAGCTCCTACAGGCCACTGTGCATGCTGGACGCACTAGGCAAAGTGCTGGAGCGGCTTATCCTCAATCGCCTGAACAGACACCTCGAGGACCCGGATTCACCGCAGCTTTCGGACGCGCAGTACGGCTTTCGTCGTGGACGATCCACCATCAGTGCCATCCAAAGCTTGGTGGACGCAGGCAAGACGGCCAGCGCGTTTGGTCGCACCAACAGCCGCGACAAACGTTGCCTGATGGTGGTTGCGCTGGATGTCCGCAACGCATTTAATACTGCAAGTTGGCAGTCAATCGCCAACGCGTTGCGGGAAAAGGGGTCCCCTCAGCTCTGCTGAAAATCCTGCAGTCTTATTTCTCGGATCGGGAGCTGATCTACACTACCAGCGAGGGACCCGTCGTACGTTGCGTCAGCGCGGGAGTTCCACAAGGGTCCATCTTGGGCCCAACATTGTGGAACGTAATGTACGACGGGTGCTGCGGATTCCCCTACCCGACGAGGCCAAAGTCATTGGCTACGCCGATGATCTGGTCGTCCTGGCCCCGGGTAGGACGCCGGAGGAGTCTGCAGCAGTGGCGGAAGCAGCGGTGTCAGCAGTCGACCAGTGGATGCAGCAGCACCACTTGGAGCTGGCACCGGCTAAGACGGAGATGACCATAATCTCTAGCCTGAAGCAGCCTCCAAGCCACATAACCATCAACGTGGGAGGAGTAGCAGTACCTTTTTCGCGTTACATCAAACACTTGGGCGTGTTGGTCCACGACCATTTATCTTGGTTGCCGCATGTGACTGCAGTGACGCAGCGGGCGGAGCAGACCGCG
>NW_024412104.1:390000-402500 GCF_016920715.1 Anopheles arabiensis | reverse complement strand
AAAAGTCAACTTCCCATGCTTGCGGCTGACCCAGAGATTAATGTCTGGAATCAGCCTCCTCGTCTTCAGTCCTGGTGCTCCTGGTTGCCCTGCACCCGTTGTCCACTGGTCCTGCCAGCGCCTCATCGTCTCCTCCGTTGCCGCTTTCGTATGTCCGATTGAACTCCACCACTCGCTACCTTTTCGTCGTGGCAGCGGATATCCTCCTGCATGAGGAGGACTAACGGGGTGGTGTTGGCAACAACGCAAGCGGCATCATAAGAAACGGTCTGGAAGGCGCTGGCGACTCGGAGAGCCCCCGGTCGATGCGCCCTTTGGACCGATTTGCGATGGGTCTCCTTGTCGAGCACCCATCGCCCCCAGGTGGCAACTCCGTATCGGATGATACTGTTGCCGACGTTTACGAGCTGTCTCCTACTGCGGCTCTTAGGACCACGCTTATTCGGCATCAGGCAGGTCAAGGCATTCGTAATCCGTGAAGCCTTATTGACCACCCTCTCCAGATGCCGGCTGTGGTGCTGTTTGCGGCAGAGGTCCACTCCCAGGTACTTCAGCGTTTCCGTGGATTGGATCGAGTGACCGCCCGCTTGAAGCTCTGCGAGCTGCGGGACATGATGGGTACAAAAGACATGAACCCGGTCTTTTGGTGGGCAAGTTCCAAACCGACTCCTTGCAGCCACCGCTCGATCCTCTCCAGGTTAGCCGTTGCTAATGCGCTGACCTGTTCCGTGGTCCTTCCAAAAATGTGAAGGCCACGTCGTCAGCGAACCCGATGATGTCCGCTCGTAGTCCTTCGAGCGGCAAGCGGAGTAGGTCGTCGTACATGACGTTCCAAAGTGTTGGTCCTAGAACCGAACCCTGAGGAACGCCAGCAGACAGTCCTCGACACTATTCCTTCATCCGTATCGTAGTGGAGCGTTCGGCCAATGAAATAGTTCCGCAGCAACGCCTGCAAATAAGGCGGAGTATTTTACGCTGCAGAGCTTGGCCGATCGCTGTCCAGTTTGCCGAGTTAAAGGCATTCCGGACGTCCACCGTTACCACCGCACAGAGACGATCCCCTTTCGCTTTTTGTCTAGAGCGACTTTACCATTGTCCATCACCCGAGTGATGGCATCAACGGTTGAACGCCCTTTACGGAAACCGTACTGGGCGTCCGAAAGTCCCCGGTCGACTCCAGATGGGTTGTCAGCCTCCGCTGAATCAACCGCTCTAAAATTTTCCCCAGCACACTCAGCAAACAAATTGGCCGGTATGACGAGGGCTCCCCAGGTGGTTTTCCCGACTTGGTAAGCAGCACCAGTTGTTGCCGCTTCCATGCGTCGGGAAAAGTGCCTGCCTCCAGTAGCTGCTTGTAGCTTTTGGCAAAAACTTCCGGAAAAGTGCCAGCCAGCTGCAGCCATATTTGGAATATTGTCGTCCCCGGAGCTTTCTTGGGGTTGAGTGAGCGGGCAATTTCAACCTTCAACTCTTCCCAACGGATCCTCCGAGATCCTACTGTGTCGGGCCACTCCATCGGGGACGATCCAAAGAGCCAATCTGGAATTATTGGCATCCCTGGAGCCGGGCATCCCGCTCCCATGGATTTGGTAAGCGGGCCAAAGCCGTGCGGTTCCAATTGTTCCGGCAGATCCTGCTTGTTTGGTCCTCCTGCTTTGATGGCCGTGCTCCAGCGCATGCGTCCTTCATTTGACGCCTTTCCCGCTCCTCGGTCCTTTCCTCGCGCGATTCGTAACCGCTGCGTTCCGATAAATGGCTGCGCAACCGATCAATCTCGGACGTCCACCAATAAACTGGTGCCGCCCTGTCGTTTGGGTTGCCTCATGGTGCAACATGGCCAAAGTTCTCAAGCAACAACCCAAAAATGTTGTGGTCCCCAAGATTCAACGAACCCTTGTCGAAGAATCTCGTGGCCACCTTCCACAAACTTGATAGCTTGTGGTCACTTGGGGTTTGGCACACACGCGCCAATTGTTGTCCCAAACCAAGAGGGGCTGCAAAGGATACGTCCACGATGGAGTTGCGGCCATTTGCAGGATACGTCCTCGATGTTGAGCTGGTTTGAAATCCAATCCTCATGCCGCCGCAGATCCAATCAAGATACCCCCCGACTCCCCCTCCCCTCCCTCCTTTGCACCTGACCAGCACCCCTCGTTTACACCCCCGATTCCGTGGAAGTCAGACACGATTTCGGTCCATTTGCACAGTACTCCTCGACAGTCAACGGAACTCCACGACAGTCGTATCAGAACCCCGTTCCCCGCATCAGACCAACGAAGTCGCCTCCCGTTGGTTGTCAATGATGCGCTGAAAAGGATAATCCCCAACTGATACCACTGCTACCCGACCAGTGGTATCGGTAACCAATGCTGTTATTATTCGGCACCCAATAGGGGTCCGAGATAATCAGAATATCACAACCCTCGGCACGAGCACTTTGCAAAAGCAAGTCTTGTGCCGTTTGGTCATGATTGAGGTTCTGTTGGAACACTCTAATCATGACTGGGCTGTGGGGTTACCTTTCCAAAGTAGCGGCAACTGCGCTGGCCCAGCGAATGCCCGATTGCATCCGGGCCGCATCGCCTCCACACTTAGTCCCGGTCCTCGTGCTTATCTTCCTTGCAGCGGCATTTGCTACTGCGGTCCTTGCCACGGCAACGGGCAGCAGTATGCCCGTATTCGTAGCACCGGTAGCATTGCCGCCGACGCTCCAAAAGCCGAAGCTGCAGCATTTGCTGAAACCGACCGTGTATTGCCTTGCCAGGGCCTGGTCGGTCACCGCTATTGCTGGGCAGTCGAAAATGCGACCAACGTACCGTAATGCGTTTTACGGTCGTGATCTGGTCGCTGAAAATTTCAACGCCCAGCGCGGCACTCATTTCCAAAGGCGAAGACCCAGCTCTCTTTGGTGCAGTTCACCCGCACTGAGGGTGTCCGCGGACGGCATTTTGCTTTGCCATCAAGGGCCGCAGACACCTCTCTCCAAAGGGTCATCGTTTCCTGGTGCGACCCTTGGTGTAGCTGTGCTTAACCCTTATTGATTCTCTGCTCACCGTCTTCACCGTTTCCCTAAGGATAGGCATCATGTCCGCGTGCTTGAATCCCCCAATTGATTCGAGCTCGATGGCGTTGGCATTCGGCCGGCCCTGGGATTAGAAGCAGATGCCGGCTTTTGCTTGGGTTGGGGAGCAGAAGGTGGCGTGTTTGCGGCGAGGCTAGCTGCTTGCTCAGCTTCACGCTGCTTCTTCCTCTTCCGTCTCTCCCGGCGCACGGCGGTCTTCCCCTTTACCGTCCGCCATTCTTGCGCACCCTCTTGCCCCTCTAATGGTCCAGATCCCTGGTCCGTCGAACAAATTTCCCCTTCGCACGGTTCCTCTGCCACAACTACCTTGGCATTCCGACCCTTTCCCTTCTTCTTGCCCTTTTTCCCTTCCCTGACCCACCAGCTGTTGTCCCTGTTCCCCATTTCCTCCTGTCTTGGCCTCATTCTCCTAACTAGTGTGTTGAACATCTCCCGCATAATTCCCCCCAAAAACAGTGAGGAATTTGGTGATATCGGTCTCATCCAAAGGCAAAGATCCCGGTTGCGGCTCCTGATTAGGGCCTGCCAAAGGCCCTAATTCTTGCTCCAACACCGGGTCCTCCAGATCCTCGGTTCCCGTTCCAACATCAACTCCTGACCCCGCCTCTCCCAGCCAAATTGCTGGAAGATTGTGCAGCAGGGCTAAGACTGAGCCGATACGCTCTTCCCAATTCGAGAATTGGGGCGTCTTGGCTAAAATAGCCCTGTGCTTTACGGTGTCCCTGATAAACAGCATGAGCTCATGTTTTGCTTTTGCAATGGGCCCATGGGATTTGACTCTGCTGGATATGCGGTAGCGAAAAATTTCCTGTCGTAAATTTGCCCTGCCTTAGAGCCCTCCCCTTGGCTGTCTTCCGCAATCTGCGGGAGAACAGAGACCCTTTTTGATTTTCCCTCCACCTCTACCGAAGAAGCTCCTCGTAGGGCAGGTGCCTTGGAAGCCATCAGCTGGGTTGTTGATGCCCGTCTACCAAAGCTGGTGGCCGAAGCCTTAGACGGGGACATCGTTCCCAGCGAGCTACGGCGGACGGAATATCTACTCGTCACTGCCTTCGAGGGACTACTTCTACGAGCTAAAGTGGAGCGTGTGTTCATCACCATTTTACTACCGGTTAGTTTCTACGGTTAAATTCTATGAGGGTTATTATGACTGTCTACTGATTTTCTAAGGAATTTCGCAAGTAGGTTGATTGATTGATTAATTAAGTAATTATTGTCAGAATAGGGATGAATTTTAATGTCAAAATTTTAATTTAAACGGGAAAATGAATTTATTGTCAAGTTTAGAAACGTTAGATGTCAATGGATTTTGCGCTGTAATCAAATTGTCAATTACTTTTTTGTCAATATGATGAGACGTTTGATGTCACTGTCATTCAAGTTATTGATAAATTGTCAAATCTATTTGAGTGTCAATGGTACCGTGATGTTTTACGTCAATGTCTAATGGATGCAATTTAATGTCATGGGAATAATCAAATAAGATGATTAAAGTTATTTTCAAATTGATGCAACGGAGAAAGTATTAACTGGGTTAGATGGTATTGATAATTAAAAGAAAAAGCTTAGGAAGCGAATTAAATGATTGGAAGCGGATTTAAGTAAACTTTAATTAAATTTAGAAAAAGGGAATTCCATAACATGAAAGAGTTTTCCGAGATTAAAATTTTAGTTTAATAGCTGTCAGTCTATTTGTTGTCAATAACGGTAAATGTTAGGTTTAAACAAGCTGTCCAAACAATTTAAATGTCAACAGGGTATGAGTTGTGTATTTAAAGATTAAAAGAATTGAATTTATTATTGTGTAATAAATTGTAACTTGAGCATAAGCGATTTTAATATAATTTAATTGGTTGAATATAAATAATTGATTTTCAAATTATTATTTAATCGCTTGCAACTGTCAAAGAATTTTAATTATAACTGTCAACCAATTTAAGATGTCAAGGTGACGTTAGGTGTCAGATATTTTGAGCTGTCAAATTAATTGTGTGTCAACGTTAGATGTCAAGTGTTAAAATGTCAAATCAAACTATTTTGTTATTATTAAGAGAATTTATTATAAATAATTATTTAAATTATTTAGATCAGAAAACTAATAATTTTTTTTTTAATACATGCACAGAACCAGGAGAAAAAATAACTACGTGATTATTAAAACTTCTACTTGTTAAAGAGTTATTGGTTATGGTTGAAGAAGATGAATTACTATTTAAAAGAAGTTATTGGAAATTTGTTGGTAAATATTAGAATTTGTTAAATTATTTTATATGAAAACTAATACAAAGTGTATAAATGTATTAAATAATTGAGATTTGATTTTGTAAGGGAATATAACTAATTGGATTGTGATGGAAAGTATGCTTGTCTAATTGTTGAGCGTTGAATTTGAAATTGTAATTTATTAATTTGCTCTATTGTGCTTATGGCGTTGTAAGTTAATTATTTTAAATAAAGGATTTTTTTAAAACAATTATTCGTTTAAATATTCGAGTGAAAACAAATTAAACATTAATTTTGTTTTAAATTGAAAATAATTTGCTCATGGATAGAAAATGAATTAGGGATAATATTAAAATATTCGCAGATGGCTTTCTATGTGTAATTTCAGTTTTTTCAGAGTTTTCGAGATTTGAATGAGATGAATGAAATGAATGAAATTTAAGAGTGCTTAAAAGTGACAAACTACGTGAGGAGACGTGTGTGCTTCAACATTACAGGTAAAATGGACCAAATGTCCCGTTATATTTTTGTCTATGCTACGGGATACAGGTAAAATGGCTTTCCAGTCACCTTGCTCTACGCTCCCTTACTGGAGATTTGTTTGTTAGTTTTACGAGAGTTTTGAAATTTGGTTAGGATAGATTTTGAAAATTTAAATTGTTAGTTCTACTGGTTTGGGGAATTATTCTACTTTACGAATGGTGGTTTGATTTTTTTTACTGTTGTGTGTCTTTTCAAAAATTAAAGGTATCTTTAAGTTGGATATTAAAATTTTTAATTAATCGAATGATATTGGGAAGTATACAAGGAATTTAAAGTTTATTATTATGTAACAAATTGTAACTTGAGGAACGAAATTTTAATTTAACTTAGTTGGTTAAATATAATTAATTGATTTTTTAAATTATTATTTAATCGGTTGCAACTGTCAAAGAATTTAAATTATAGCTGTCAACCAATTCAAGATGTCAAGGTGACGTTAGGTGTCAGATATATTGAGCTGTCAGTTTGATTATATGTCAACGTCAAATGTCAAGTGTTGAAATGTCAATTCAAACTATTTTGTTATTTTTAAATTAATTAATATTAATAATTATTTAAACTATTTAAATTCATTAATTTTTTTTTTTTTACATGCAAAGAACCGGGAGAAAAAATAACTACGTGATTATTTAACTTCTGCTTGTAAAAGGGTTATTGGTTATGGTTGAAGAAGACGAATTACTATTTAAAAGAAGTTATTGGAAATTTGTTGGTAAATATTAGAATTTGTTAAATTATTTTATATGAAAACTAATACAAAGTGTATAAATGTATTAAATAATTGAGATTTGATTTTGTAAGGGAATATAACTAATTGGATTGTGATGGAAAGTATGCTTGTCTAATTGTTGAGCGTTGAATTTGAAATTGTAATTTATTAATTTGCTCTATTGTGCTTAAGGCGATGTAAGTTAATTATTTTAAATAAAGGATTTTTTAACAATTATTCGTTTAAATATTTGAGTGAAAAAATTAAATAAATATTTTTTTTTAATTGAAAATAATTTGCTCATGGATAAAAACTGAACTGGGGATAATTTTAAAATTTTCGCAGAAGGCGTTCTATGTGAAATTTAAGTTTTTCAGAGTTTTTCAGAGGGCATTTGGCTACCTTTTTTTTTTTTTTTTATACGCGAAGAGTGAGCATATTCCATCCCCTCTCCGACTCACCCAACTCGGCCGGTACGCTTGTGGTGCGTATTACTTCATGCGGAGTCGTGTGTGCGGTTGCACCCTGGGTCACAACGCATCTTCTGCGGCGATCTGGTCTGATGATTCTGCTTATTACGCTGCTTTCCGTGGTGCAACGCGGTCCCTTTGGTCCTATCGCCCACGCTTCGGGTGGGCAATGGGGGGTCGGCATCGTTGGTCACCACTCCAAGCACGTAAGGCAGTTCTCCTGAAACGAGATTTGGATAGAGGAAACAAGAAAAAGGAGAAAGAGATAGAAGAAAGCTGAAAATAGATGAGCGAAGAGAAAAAGAAAGCTGGAAAGAAACGAAAATAAATAAAAGATTAATAACTTTCCAGCTTACGGTGGCCCTTGCGGTGCGGGTTGTTGCCGTGCCGCATGGCCTGAGGACCACCATTTGCGTCCCTCGCCCGCCGTCTGGCCCGCCTGCGTCGCCTTGCCGTTGGTGGACGCTCAACATCCCATCTCGCTTGGAGAGTGGAGAAGATTGTCCTGGCGGCGGCGCGGACGGCCTCCCACGTTTCGCTGCGGGTGCACATTTCCGAGACGATGTTATCCATTGTTACTCGGGAATGGCACCGCTGCTGCATCTCATTCGGATCCGATCGAACCGTGGACAGTGGAACAGCACGTGTTCAACATCTTCCACGGCGTCACCACATTCAGGGCAGTTGGGCGAGCCCTCCAAGATGCCTTTCTCGACGAAATAGGAGCGCAAGAACCCGTGCCCCGTGAGGAGCTGGGTGAGGAAAAGTCAACTTCCCCATGCTTGCGGCTGACCCAGAGATTAATGTCTGGAATCAGCCTCCTCGTCTTCAGTCCTGGTGCTCCTGGTTGCCCTGCACCCGTTGTCCACTGGTCCTGCCAGCGCCTCATCGTCTCCTCCCGTTGCCGCTTTCGTATGTCCGATTGAACTCCACCACTCGCTACCTTTTCGTCGTGGTAGCGGATATCCTCCTGCATGAGGAGGACTAACGGGGTGGTGTTGGCAACAACGCAAGCGGCATCATAAGAAACGGTCTGGAAGGCGCTGGCGACTCGGAGAGCCCCGGTCGATGCGCCCTTTGGACCGATTTGCGATGGGTCTCCTTGTCGAGCACCCATCGCCCCCAGGTGGCAACTCCGTATCGGATGATACTGTTGCCGACGTTTACGAGCTGTCTCCTTCTGCGGCTCTTAGGACCACGCTTATTCGGCATCAGGCAGGTCAAGGCATTCGTAATCCGTGAAGCCTTATTGACCACCCTCTCCAGATGCCGGCTGTGGTGCTGTTTGCGGCAGAGGTCCACTCCCAGGTACTTCAGCGTTTCCGTGGATTGGATCGAGTGACCGCCCGCTTGAAGCTCTGCGAGCTGCGGGACATGATGGGTACAAAAGATCATGAACCCGGTCTTTTGGTGGGCAAGTTCCAAACCGACTCCTTGCAGCCACCGCTCGATCCTCTCCAGGTTAGCCGTTGCTAATGCGCTGACCTGTTCCGTGGTCCTTCCCAAAAATGTGAAGGCCACGTCGTCAGCGAACCCGATGATGTCCGCTCGTAGTCCTTCGAGCGGCAAGCGGAGTAGGTCGTCGTACATGACGTTCCAAAGTGTTGGTCCTAGAACCGAACCCTGAGGAACGCCAGCAGATACAGTCCTCGGGCATTTGGCTACCTTTTTTTTTTTTTTTTTTTTTTGTTATCGAAGGGGAAATCTTGCATAAGACACCTGGGTGATCAACCCCGGTAGTGTGAGATTCTTACTCACTAAAACCCCTCCGTGCCTTCAACCGGCCCCGAGTGGATCACCCGTTAGGGTATCGACGTCACTCGGGCGGTGGATGTCCATCATCCCAGGCAACGAATGGCTTCCAACAGTGGTGATTAGCCACTGTCTAGCCCTCGGCGATGAAGCTACGATGAACTACGATGAATCCTTGTCGTTACTCGTCGTCACTGTCGCTGCTCTGCAAGGCCAACTGGATGTTGGCGAGCAAAGCACGTCGTTCGCCTCGTTCGATGTCGTGTCTTCGATGTTGTTGTCGAATCATAATCGTCCGTACTGCTTGATGAACCATGCTCCAGTTATATCTGTTAGCAGACATAACTTCGATGATGTTCTCCGGCGTTAACTCCTCGTCGACTTGATGCTGAAGTCTGATGATTAATTCACGATGACGTACACAATGGAATATCGTGTGTTCGGCGTCCTCAGGTTCCTCGCACGCATCACATAGCGGCGAACCCGTTAACTGCATCCGCTGAAGCTGGTAGGCGTAGAAGCCATGGCTGGAAAGAAACTGAGAAAGAAAGAAATCTACACCACCAAATCTTCTACTTATCCATCTGTTGACGTCGGGTATGAGACGGTATGTCCACCGACCGTGAACACTCTCATCCCATTCTCGTTGCCATCGTTCCATAGTTGTGACACGTTCCATGTTACGTGCAACCGATCCGGCGATGTTCTCTGCTCGTCTCCGATGAAAAGTCCTGGAGTCCTCGTCCAGGAGGAGATGAAGCGGGATCATTCCCGCAAGCACGCAGACTGCATCATGAGAAGTTGTCCTGAAAGAAGAGATAACTCGCTGGACTACTGGCCGGTAAAACCGACGTAGCCATTGTCTACGGTTAGCAAATCTAAGGGTATGACACCAAATGGGCGAGGCATACCGGACCTTCGCCACAACAGTAAGAGCAATTGCTCGCCTAGCATTACTACTCGGACCTGCCTTATTAGGCATCATCCTTACCAAGGTGGTCCATAGCTTCGTCGCTCTCTCCACCGCATACCTGATGTGTGAAGTGTAATCGAGGCGGTCATCTAAGACCATCCCCAAATACTTTAAGCTGCGCGACGAGTGTACTACGTGATCACCTACCCTGATAGCCCCATGCTGTATCCTCTGATGGGAACTGACCATAATAAACTCGGTCTTGGTCGGGGCTATCTTTAATCCGTTGTCGGTCATCCATCTGTCGATGATGCGAATCTGACTGGAAACGAGAATTTCAATATCATCAACACAATTACCTTCCACCAACAATACTATATCGTCTGCATAGCCGATAATCCGTGCCCCTTCCACCATTGCAACTCGTAGGACTCCGTCGTACATGAGGTTCCATAACGTTGGGCCAAGTACCGAGCCTTGAGGTACACCCGATGTGACTGCAATCTCTGCCGGTCCATCTGTGGTATCATACATCAGCACACGATTCCTAAAATAATCACCAATGATATCATAAAGATATTTAGGAGTGTTAATTCTCTGTAAAGCATTTGCAATCGCCAACCACGAAGCACTGTTAAAAGCATTAGTAACATCTAATGTAACGACAGCACAATACCGTCCACTGTATCTGTTTCTACTTCTAGCTACCGAAACAATGTCCACTACCCGTTGAATCGCATCAACTGTTGATCGACGACTTCTGAAACCAAATTGGTCGTCAGACAGTCCGTTGACCTCCTCGATGTGTGCATTTAACCGTTGCACTATGATGCGTTCTAAACCTTTACCTGCCCCGTCTAGTAGACAAATGGGGCGAACAGAACCCGGTTCCCCTGGTGGTTTATTCGGCTTTGGTATTAACACCAACCTCTGCCTTTTCCACTCATCGGGGAACTTCGCGTTCTCTAAACAGCCTTGGTAAACCCTGCAAAATGCATCGGTTGCAGTCAACATACCAACTTTCAGCGCCTCATTCGGGATACCATCTGGTCCCGGCGCCTTCTTGTTGGGTAGTCTCCTGGCAACCGCAAGAATCTCATCATTAGTTACCCTTTCAAACTCTCGTGGCTGATCGATACGATAATCAGGCCACACCGTGTTTGGGTGAGTAGGAAAAAGCTCGCTCACCACTTCCCTAAACTCGTCCAATGTCATGGTTCGGGGTCCAATCGAACCCTCGGCCACTTTCTTGAACGTATGATATACTATACCGAATGATGCGTTGTTCGCTGTTCCCAGGAACTCTTTCCACTTCCTCTGTCGGGTATGCTTGATCAATCGCTTGAGGGCATTCCGTGCCACCTTGAACTCGTCCCTAAAAGTAGAATAGAGATCAGTATTAAAAGCTCTTTGCGCTAATCGATCGCGGTGTTTGCACTCTTTGCGAAGTGCCTCAATCTCTAACGTCCACCAAAATGCACTCTTGTTAGGAGTGTACCTCTTACGTTTAGTCATCGTCGCATTGCACGCCGTGACAAGTATACGCATTAAGTCTTCGCTTGTTGTGACCTCGGTCTCAAAAGCGGCTTGCATCATAACTTCAAATATATCTTTGCTAAAATACTTGATGCTCCATCCCGTTATGGGTCGGGACAGATTACGCACGCTTTGCGTCTCAAGATCTATTCGTATTGCACGATGATCAGAGTTCATATAGCTAGATAACACCTCCCACTTAAATGATCTTGCTACGGTTCGGCTCGCAAAAGTAAGATCAACTACTGACGTGCGCCCTGGTCCAACATAAGTTGGGGTGCTGCCGTCGTTCAATAAAATTGCGTCAATCTGCGCAAAGGTTGATAAAACCAACTCACCTCTTCGTTTCTGGGTTTCTCCACGCTCGCCAAGTTGGTTGTTCCAACTTGATGACCAAGCGTTGAAGTCCCCCCCGATAACGAATTTGTGGATACCGGTTACGGCCATTACCGTGTTATCCAACATGTTCTGGAACTCTTCCATACTAAATCTAGGTGGCGCGTAAACGCTAACCACTCGCATATCACCTATGTCAACTATCATTAAACCCTTCAGAGCCTTACTGACTACCTTAACTGGTAAGTCCGCGTTAACCACTACCGCTGCTGTGTTATCGTCATTGCGTAACACTTTGACGTTGGTTGTTGCCAGATACGGATCTGCAATCAACACTATATCCGCAGATTCTTCCCTAATCGTTTGCCACATTAACTGAAATGCGGCATAACTATGATTCTGGTTATGTTGTAGCAACCTAACCATTATGGTCTAATCGTTCGCCTTCGGGGACACATATAACTGCCCGTTGCGTGAAGGTTCTGTGACCTCGTACCGCAATCTAAACACTTGACAGAGTTGGTACAAGCTTGCTTCTTGTGTCCACTCAAACCGCATTTCCAGCACAGATTACTTCTGTCTGGTTCCCTACAATGGTAGCTCGTATGGCCTACCTTCCAACACTTATAGCATTTCTGCTCTTCCATAACCTCGCGGATATGGCATATCGACCAACCAACTTTCAGCTTTCCCAAATTCAGGAAGCTTTGAAAGTCTGGCAGCGATACGTTGATCCGTGCCCACTGCGTACCGGCCGCGCGGCCTTTCTTCATTTTGATACGATCTATTTCTATCTCGATGTTGAGCTGTGCTTTGACAGACTCCGCAACCTCCTCTGGGGTGGTGATTTCATCGAGATGCATGATCTCAAT
The DNA here is from genome assembly GCF_016920715.1 of Anopheles arabiensis. Taxonomy (NCBI): domain Eukaryota; kingdom Metazoa; phylum Arthropoda; class Insecta; order Diptera; family Culicidae; genus Anopheles; species Anopheles arabiensis. The sequence goes on along the minus strand of NW_024412104.1, from coordinate 390,064 downwards.
CATTTTAGAAGGAGCTAGCGTTCTCACTGACGCCTTGCCCTTCACCGCTTCCTTAACCTTTGGG
>NW_024412104.1:380000-382500 GCF_016920715.1 Anopheles arabiensis | reverse complement strand
GAAGAACTCCAACGTGATACGGGAGACATTGCTCTAAACCGAACGGCATCTCTGCGCGTTTACTTGACGCACCCCCAACTTGGTCAACTGTTGGACTTTTTCGTAATCACGGCGGGACACATTGAACGAGCTCTAACGGATCTCTGCACGCATGGAACATGGTGGCGGGAATCATTGCTAGAACCGAACGGCGCCTCTGCGCGATGTACAAAGCCCAACAGTAACCTCGTATCGGCTGCCGAGCCGGAGCTTGAACAACTTGGACTTTCACCTCTAATTTATATCAACTCACCACTCCCCGAGGGATCCGCAGAATTGCTTCTGGGTCCCGTATCGTTATTGCGATTCGTGTTTGCATTACACTACATTGAACTATTCCAACTTGTTTATCCGCATGGCGAACATTTGCTGCAAAGAACATTTAAGTTCCACTTCGCTCTCCCCTACGTGGGTCTGAGCTTCGCTCTCAGGGAAAAAATATGCCACATTTGGTAGGGAGACCCGGTTTCATCACGCTTTGTGCCCTGCACCATATATACCCTCATAAATTTATTCATTGGATTAGATCCAAGGAACACCAGATCATGCACCACTACCCATAATAGCTCATCGAGCTTAGCGTGAATCCTTCGGGTTTCCCTAAGAAGTTCGATTGGTCTTGCAGAGTTTAAAGACAACGAAGCTTAGTTTCAAGCAATGGTTAATATACGCGTATTCAAAACCCTTAGCTGTTACAACTTTTTACTAGAAACCATCACGACGAAGTCTTTGGGTCCGTAGACCCGTGATGTACTGCTCCAGGGAACGTTTTGATAGGGTGGAAGCTCAAAATCATAGGTTAAAATCATCGGCAGAGCCCACCAGACACCACTTTTGCTTCATTAGTTCGGACTATAGGCATACGACGATTTTTATCGCGGAGGGACGTATGACCCAAACGGGGGCTTAATGACCCACTGCCACTGCAAACCATGCTCCTACGACTAAATAGAGGTAAAAACTACGATTTGGTGCAATCTTCATGTTTGACCTCGTAGCAAGGTACCCTCCCTATAGTAGGCAATGAACAAATGATCATAATCCCAGGAGGGCAAAAATGGGAACCCGAAAGGAAAGCGCTGTTGGCGCGCCTAAGCTACTGGCCCGTAGAGTAAAATGGTACCCCAACAAAGTTGTCGATGGACATTCTGATTGCACTTTTCATCATCTAGGGTGCGTTCCTTACACGTTTTGAGGTGTTTTAGCGAAAAACATGTTTTGAGCCACACGAGCTCTCCGGCCCGTTCGGTGCACATTTTTGAAAAAAGCTAGGAGCTGCCCCTAGGTTCGGGGTGTCACAAAATATTGATAAGTGGTCAAAAACCGCTATCCAGAATCGGATGTAGAATCATTAGACGAACTTAAAATTGTTCTACGACCAATGTCTGCGACGTTTAGTATTCAAGATATGGCCCGGCCTAGGTCTGACCTTGCATTTTCGTGAAAATTTAAAGCATGGCCATAGGGACGGGTAAAATAGCTATTTTGAAGCAAAAAACCACCTCACTTTAAATGGCCATAACTTTTGAAAAACAAGAGCTAGGGTGCGTTCCTTACACGTTTTGAGGTGTTTTAGCGAAAAACATGTTTTGAGCCACACGAGCTCTCCGGCCCGTTCGGTGCACATTTTTGAAAAAAGCTAGGAGCTGCCCCTAGGTTCGGGGTGTCACAAAATATTGAAAAGTGGTCAAAAACCGCTATCCAGAATCGGATGTAGAATCATTAGACGAACTTAAAATTGTTCTACAACCCCCAGTCCGACGCCTCGTATTCGAGATATAGCACTTTGTAGGTCTGACCGAGCAAATTTGTACTGAAATGTATGGCGGACATGTTATTCATTAAACAACATTAACTTGCATCGTGCCCTACTTCATCGGCACAGCTACTATCGACTATCTATTGTTGAAATGGATTGAGTTTGACCATTTTAGCTCTTTTCTTATGCCGTGCACCAACAGTGTGTACCGATCAGGAAAGTACACTACTTACGCGTTCATGGATGTATATGTTGGTACAAGTTGCCGGTCGGAATAGCAGTGCACCAAAACTGTGTACCGATCAGGGAAAGTACAAGACGGAGGGCGCAGCCCGAGCGTACGCGTTCATAGATGTCCATGTTGGTACAACCTACATGTACGTACCTTGTTTTTGTATCAAAAGTTCCAATAAAGTGTTTGTATGCTTAAAACGCTTATCTCAACCGGTCACCTTTTGGCCTGCCCTTTTATAGACAGAAACCTAGAACGATACTCGCGATGTTTGTGTTTTCCATTCGCCCGGGACGACGAAATGAGCTCTGTGCACATCGTGCAGAAAACTGTCTCCTCCTCGTATGTTTTTGTCCCTCCACGCATATAATCACCCACATTTGTGTTCAACACGGACGGCGCAGCCCGAGCGAACGCGTTAATGTTTATGTTTGTGCACACTAAAGTTACAATCCTAGGATTTGGTTATT
>NW_024412104.1:355000-370000 GCF_016920715.1 Anopheles arabiensis | reverse complement strand
CGAACGGCGCCTCTGCGCGATGTACAAAGCCCAACAGGAACCTCGTATCGGCTGCCGAGCCGGAGCTTGAACAACTTGGACTTTCACCTCTAATTTATATCAACTCACCACTCCCCGAGGGATCCGCAGAATTGCTTCTGGGTCCCGTATCGTTATTGCGATTCGTGTTTGCATTACACTACATTGAACTATTCCAACTTGTTTATCCGCATGGCGAACATTTGCTGCATAGAACATTTAAGTTCCACTTCGCTCTCCCCTACGTGGGTCTGAGCTTCGCTCTCAGGGAAAAAATATGCCACATTTGGTAGGGAGACCCGGTTTCATCACGCTTTGTGCCCTGCACCATATATACCCTCATAAATTTATTCATTGGATTAGATCCAAGGAACACCAGATCATGCACCACTACCCATTATAGCTCATCGAGCTTAGCGTGAATCCTTCGGGTTTCCCTAAGAAGTTCGATTGGTCTTGCAGAGTTTAAAGACAACGAAGCTTAGTTTCAAGCAATGGTTAATATACGCGTATTCAAAACCCTTAGCTGTTACAACTTTTTACTAGAAACCATCACGACGAAGTCTTTGGGTCCGTAGACCCGTGATGTACTGCTCCAGGAACGTTTTGATAGGGTGGAAGCTCAAAATCATAGGTTAAAATCATCGGCAGAGCCCACCAGACACCACTTTTGCTTCATTAGTTCGGACTATAGGCATACGACGATTTTTATCGCGGAGGGGACGTATGACCCAAACGGGGGCTTAATGACCCACTGCCACTGCAAACCATGCTCCTACGACTAAATAGAGGTAAAAACTACGATTTGGTGCAATCTTCATGTTTGACCTCGTAGCAAGGTACCCTCCCTATAGTAGGCAATGAACAAATGATCATAATCCCAGGAGGGCAAAAATGGGAACCCGAAAGGAAAGCGCTGTTGGCGCGCCTAAGCTACTGGCCCGTAGAGTAAAATGGTACCCCCAACAAAGTTGTCGATTGACATTCTGATTGCACTTTTCATCATCTAGGGTGCGTTCCTTACACGTTTTGAGGTGTTTTAGCGAAAAACATGTTTTGAGCCACACGAGCTCTCCGGCCCGTTCGGTGCACATTTTTGAAAAAAGCTAGGGAGCTGCCCCTAGGTTCGGGGTGTCACAAAATATTGAAAAGTGGTCAAAAAACCGCTATCCAGAATCGGATGTAGAATCATTAGACGAACTTAAAATTGTTCTACAACCCCCCAGTCCGACGCCTCGTATTCGAGATATAGCACTTTGTAGGTCTGACCGAGCAAATTTGTACTGAAATGTATGGCGGACATGTTATTCATTAAACAACATTAACTTGCATCGTGCCCTACTTCATCGGCACAGCTACTATCGACTATCTATTGTTGAAATGGATTGAGTTTGACCATTTTAGCTCTTTTCTTATGCCGTGCACCAACAGTGTGTACCGATCAGGGAAAGTACACTACTTACGCGTTCATGGATGTATATGTTGGTACAAGTTGCCGGTCGGAATAGCAGTGCACCAAAACTGTGTACCGATCAGGAAAGTACAAGACGGAGGGCGCAGCCCGAGCGTACGCGTTCATAGATGTCCATGTTGGTACAACCTACATGTACGTACCTTGTTTTTGTATCAAAAGTTCCAATAAAGTGTTTGTATGCTTAAAATGCTTATCTCAACCGGTCACCTTTTGGCCTGCCCTTTTATAGACAGAAACCTAGAACGATACTCGCGATGTTTGTGTTTTTCCATTCGCCCGGGACGACGAAATGAGCTCTGTGCACATCGTGCAGAAAACTGTCTCCTCCTCGTATGTTTTTGTCCCTCCACGCATATAATCACCCACATTTGTGTTCAACACGGACGGCGCAGCCCGAGCGAACGCGTTAATGTTTATGTTTGTGCACACTAAAGTTACAATCCTAGGATTTGGTTATTGCGTCGCAGTGCCCGACCGTCGCGGACACCATTCTTGGACAAAAGTCCAAGTACGTAGAGTACATTCCCTAGGTATGTGCCCGTTCGTGACTTTCGTTGCGTGCTTACAGACACGCTTGGGTATGTTTACCATACAAGGTTTACTAGGAAAACCTGGGAAGGACGCTTGCCCTCCCGTCGCGGACACCATTGTTGGAAAGAAGTCCTGGTACTTAGCGTTCTTTAATGTACTTGATCAGTTTGTATTGCAATTGCTTTGTGCCATTGACTTTTGCTAATGCTCACTAAGGGGTGTTCGTTTGCGATGTGTATGATAAGCAACTGTCTATTCTTACCAGCAGTTAATCAACACTTTTCACCCAAATCATAGGAACGTAGAGTACTTTCCCTGATCGGTACACAATTTTGGTGCACCTCTAACTTCGCCAGCACTTTATCGTTACGTTTTGTGCACAACCTTGGGACATGGTGTAAGTTTCATCATTGTTATGTTTGATTCGGTTTATTATGATTGAAAAATACGCTACGTCCAAGAAATCTGAACTCGAATACTTTTGCCACGTTGCGCAAAAAGCTACTGAGCAACTCCTAGCCGTTTACCGATTTATAATTTAATTTTCGTTATTAGTTTTAAAAAATACGCTAAGTCCCAAAAATCTGAACTCGAATACTTTTTCTATGTGCCGCCAAAAGCTACTGAGCAACTCCTAGCCGTTTACCGATTTAAAATTTAATTTTCGTTATTAGTTTTAAAAAATACGCTAAGTCACAAAAATCTGAACTCGAATACTTTTTCTATGTGCCGCTAAAAGCTACTGAGCAACGCCTAGGTTGGTACATTTCTGGTACATGGAGTGTATGCGTGCAGGCGTACTGCCGTGCTGGACCGGAAAATCGCACTTGCTACTAGAACGTAGAGTAATTCCCTAGATAGGTGCTTTTGCATGCCTCTGTTCGACGTCCATGCAACTTGGAACGTGCGACACACGTAGCTAGGCTTCCCCATACATATTCCCTAGGGTAGCACCAAATTGCACACTTTCAGGGGTATATTTTGGTACGGTGTACTGTGCATGGTACAAGTATCATTAGCTCGTGCAATTTATTTTGCATCAAGTTGCGATTGCTGGTGCGTCGAGATAGGAGTGTTTCGCGACTTTTGCCAAGCTTTGGTGCCATTTGGTGAATAATTAATGTTCTAGCCACAATAAACGTGCCACATAATGCCAATAACGAAAACGCCATTTTCAAGGGACTTCCAGTCAAAATGTTTGCAATCAGCGCTTTCCTGTCGAGTTCAGGATTTGGGACTGAGCGATTTTTTCACGATCCAATCAAACGACCAGTTCGTGAATAAACAATTCATACAACAGTACATCCCTTCAAAGTAGAAAAAAGCCGAATGCTAGGGAGCTCCAGTCAAAAACGTTGTCATTGGCGCTTTCTTCTCGAGTTCAGGATTTGGGACTTAGCGTTTTTTTCACGATCCAGCCAAAAGACCAGATCGTGAAATAAACAATTAACACAACTGTACTAGTACATCCCTTCAACTGAAGCAAGCGCACCATACATGACCCGTACGCTAATCATCCAAGCACATGACACGTCAACTAAGTCAACACATGATACAACTTGGAAAACTAACGGGTAAGTAGGTCATCTCGTACACGACGACACACCGACCAAACCAGGTCAACACGTCACATGCACAAGACATCCTACTACCAAGGCCGACCACCTCGACACACGACCTGTTGTTAACCGAACATGGTCAACACCATCATGTGCAAGGCAACCGGGCCAAACGGGTCAACTTATACAACTTGTAACGAGCATGTGTAAGCTTACTGGTGTGGTCCGCACGGTCCTCACATCAAGACAATCAAGTCGAGAACGAGGCACGCCGACAAGCTCATTAGTGTTAAGTGTCCTTCTCCATCCTATGTCAAGTCACTCGTCTGACACGGAAGTAGCCAACTCTTGTCCACTAGTATAAAGGAACGGTCTCCAGACCAGGTCAAGTCACTCGTCTGACAAGGAAGGAGCACGCACCAAGCTTCACCAGAGCACGGTACCACGGTCCCCAGACCAAGTTGGTTAGTTACGCCAACGAGGAAGGGGCACGCGTTCCCTTGCTACACTCAACTTAGTACACTCATGCTCTCACAAGAGTATCCCCTGTGTCGACGTGGTCCCCAGACCAAGACGAGCTTGCGCACATCGAGGAAGGGGCACACGGACAAACCACCAAGCATGGGTCGCCTGAGAGGATCGATGCGAACGCATCTCTACAACTCGCAGCTCCCAGCCTGAAGTCCCGTCGTTTGCGGGCGGTTGATAGGTGTCGAAACTAGGTATATCCACGTTGGGCAGAGCTCAAGCCAACGGCGTTCCCAGTTACGGTACTAACACGTGCAGCGAACTCCACTCATTGCGGCCTAGGTATAGCGGGATGAGACGCCGGGCTGCAGACGCAGACTCCAACGGATCTCAGAGGGTTGTTAGGCCCGCTAGCTTCCGAACACCTAATGGGTTTGAGAAGCGCTATCAGCTCGGATTGGCTACGACCTTAGAGGCGTTCAGGCATAATCCAGCGGACGTAGCGTCATACCAAAGTCCGGTCGGACTAGTATTGAGCCAGTGGTCCGTACCTGTGGTTCCTCTCGTACTGCACAGGAATTCCGTTAAGATAGCGACTATAAGCACACACCAGTAGGGTAAAACTAACCTGTCTCACGACGGTCTAAACCCAGCTCACGTTCCCTTGAAAGGGTGAACAATCCTACGCTTGGTGAATTTTGCTTCACAATGATAGGAAGAGCCGACATCGAAGGATCAAAAAGCCACGTCGCTATGAACGCTTGGCGGCCACAAGCCAGTTATCCCTGTGTATCCCTGTGAGTAGCCGTCGGGTACAGACGTATGTAAACACGCTCCAACAAAGTGTGCAAAAAAGTGTGTAAAACGGCCACGGATTGGTCGGAAAGGGTCAAAAACGGATTCAGAGCACCCGTTTTACCCGTAGATGGTGTTATCGAGTCGAAAATCGATAATTTTTTGGCATTTCGAAAAATCGTGTTGTTATGTGTACGTGCCCCCTTCCACCGGTAGCGCTAGAATTCCGGGTGTGGAAATTTGGGGGAAAAATTCACGTTTTCGGTGCCGGAAACACTCAATCTTAGTTAAATTGGTGGTGCTGAATTGAATAAATGTGCTTTCGAGACAATTTGAGTAGTGAAAAGTGTCAAAAATTGAATGTTATTTTTCCCATACATTTTGTATGGGAAAATTTGTATGCAAATATCTAAGTGAAAACTGCACGGATTTTGTCCGGATGTGTTTTGAATGGCGCGCGTAGTGATTTTCTAAGTGTTGTGCGAAAAACGGACGCGAAATCGGTGAAAAACGCGGAAAAAAAGTGTCGGTGTGCTACCGCAGGAGCACGTGTTTTTCGGAATACGGAAATAAATAGAAAATCGTGAATAACTCCGTGAGTTTTGCTCCGATTTGAGTGCGGTTTTCACCGTTGTGCTAGTTTTGATGCATATAATAAGATCCAACCAAAAAATAGTGAAAATCGCGAAAAAAATTTTGACATTTCTCGGTGACAGTTGAGTGCTACCCAAGCGACAAATTTGGTCCGGCGAGCAGTGCCCAAGCAACAAAAATTCAAATTGACCGTTTGTGCTCGAAAACTGCTCGAATCTGTGTAAGAGTGCGTAAAATTCTGTGAAGTGGTGTAGCGACAGCGGGAGCTCGAATCTGCTCGATTTGAGGCGTTCGAGCAGCTCGAAAACTGCTCGAATTTTTCGAATCTGCTCGAAAAAATCGGAAAAGCTGTTGGGTGCGGAGTTGAAGCGGAAACCGACATCATCGTGCAGCAGATCACCAGCTAGGCGGCGCAGAATCCCAGGGGTCATTCCGACCCCCTGGGTCATTCGACCCCCGGGGTCATTTCGACCCCCAGGGTTATTTACCCCACCCATCGCGAACGTCGGTTATCGCGATGGAAGCACCAGGAGATCGACCCGCTCGGGTGCTAGGGCGATGTCGGTGGACTGCCGCACCAGCTTGGCTCCCAGTTCCAAGCTGTTTGCGACCGAGCCTCGTGTTGCGCTGCCTCGGGTAAGCGCCACAGGCATCAACAAGCCCACTGCACAGCCAAAAGCTGCATCCGCGACACCGGCTCCGGAGCTCGAGTTGCTCAGAGCAACCATCCAACGCCTCGAGGAGCAGAATATCGCTATGAAGGAGCAAAACGCAAAACTCCTGGAGCAGATAACCGGCATGTGCCAACTGCTGCAGGAGGAAAAGGAGGAGGCAAAGCGCCGTGAGGAGAAGCTCGAGGCGCAGATGGAGAAGTTAGCCGCCGCACATCAACGCGACCGAGATGTGCTCAACTCTCTGTTGGCGGCAAAGGTTGGCGGCGGACAACCGTCATCTAGTCCGCGTCAACCACCAACTCCGTTGCCGCGCCGATCCTCTGCGCAACAGCAGCAGCAGCAACAACAACAGCAGCGGAATCAGCACGAGCAGGAGCAGCCCCGCGCGTCGACGTCGCGCGTAGTCATGCCGCCGCACAGCGAGGCATCGACAGCCGTCCGCGAAGACGCTGTGCCGGAACTGACCTACAGCGAGGTCGTACGGCGCAGATACCGCGGCAAGCCACGTACCCAGCAGCAACAACATCAGCAGCAGCAGCAGCAACAGCAGCGCCAGCCACAGCGACAGGCGGCCGCTGGCTCGCAGCAGCAGCAGCAGCAGCGTCAGCCACAGCGACAGGCGGTCGCCGGCTCGCAGCAGCAGCAGCAGGAGCGTATGCAGCAGCAACATCAGCAACATCGTAAGCGAAAGCCGAGGCCCGACATCATCGAGGTGTCTCCCAGTGAAGGCGAAACCTGGGATGGCATCTACGAGAAGGTGCGCATAGCCATTCGTCTGGACGCGGCTCACAGCGAAATGAAAGGGCATATTAAGCAGGGCCGCCGAACTCATGCTAGGCTGCTACGTATGGAGCTGAGCAAGACGGCAAACGCTCCGCTTATGCTGGAAGGCGTCCGCAAAATCATCGGCGACGCAGGCGTCAGTCGGCTTGTCACAGAAATGGGTGAGCTGCTGGTAGTCGATATCGATCCCCTTGCTACGGAGGAAGATATCATTGCTGCCCTCGATGCTAAGATTGGCGCAAGTGCTGGAGTTGTTTCTGCCAGCATTTGGGAACTACCGGATGGTTCGAAGCGAGCACGCATCCGGCTACCTGTGAAGTCGGCTCGGCAGTTGGAAGGACTTAAACTGTTCCTGTGCGACTGTGTGAGCAAGGTTCGAGCAGCCCCACCAACGCCTCCAGAGCGACAGCGCTGTTTCCGCTGTCTGGAGATGGGCCACATCGCCTCGAACTGCCGTTCCACCGCAGATCGGCAGAATCTGTGCATCCGCTGTGGGCTTACCGGACACAAAGCACGATCCTGCCAGAATGAGGCAAAGTGCGCACTGTGCGGTGGCGCTCACCACATAGGCCACAGCGAATGTGCTCGTTCGGCCCAACGATGTTCCCGGCCCTGAAAGTTCTGCAGGCGAACCTGGGCCATGGCCGTGATGCCCAGAACCTGGTGCTGCAAGCTGCCAGAGAGGAGAAAGCAGACGTGCTCATTCTCTCTGATGTTCTGCGCCCACCTGAAAACAACGGCCGGTGGGCATTCAGCAGCTGCAAGGCGGTAGCGGTGGTAGCTGTCGGTGAGCTACCAATACAGCGGGTGTGGTGCAGTGAAGCTCAGGGGTTGGTTGCAGCGCAGATCGGCGGAGTGGTTTTCATCAGCTGCTATGCTCCACCAAGCCTTAACCTCGCAGAGTTCGAGCGCTTCTTGGAAGCAATAGAACTCGAAGGCTTCTCCCACCCTCAAGTCGTCGTCGCCGGCGATTTTAACGCCAGACTTGCGACCGCGGGGAAGAGCTGCACGGAATGGTGGAGCAGCTTGGTGGCTCTCCCGAGTATAGTGGATGTGGCATTCGCGAGCCCGTCGATCGCTCGCCCTGACACCTGGGTTGTTAGCACAAGCTACACCGCGTCAGACCACCGCTATGTTCTCTACACCGTGGGAGGAACACCACCATCCCCCGAACAACTGCAGAACCAACAGCAGACAGCGCAGCAGTCGTCTCAGCAGCAACAACAGCAGCAGCAACAGCAGTCCTTACAACAGCAGCAGTTATCACAACAGCAGCAGCAGCAACGACAGTGGCAACCATCGTCGCAGCAGGGTGATTCCTCAAGCCAGAGGCGTGCGCGTCACGCTGGCCGCCGATGGAAAGCCTCGCAGTTTTCTCCTTCCTCATTCCTCGAGGCGCTGTTCGCTGCGGACTTTGTCCAACGCGCAACGAGCCAGGAGGGTATGATCGCAGCCATGCTCAAGGCTTGCGACGAGACGATGCAACGGGTTACCCGAGTGCACCAAGACCCGCATCGGAACATCTTTTGGTGGTCTCCCCTCCTGGCTCGACTGAGGAACAATTGCGAGGTTGCCCGTGACCGGTTGCTGCAGACGGCTGACTTGGAGGAGCGCAGCATAGCAGCAGCAGAGCACAGGACAGCAAGGGCGGAGCTCAGTAGAGCAATTCGAGCTAGCAAGCGGAACTTGTTCCAGGAGCTGATCGAAATTGCAGAAGAGAATGCGTTCGGGGCAGGATACCGTGTCGTCATGTCCCGGCTCCGGGGCAGTCGGACGCCTTCAGAAGCGGACCGGGTCGTCCTCGAACGCATTGTGTCCGACCTCTTCCCTGAGCATCCGCCCTGCGACTGGTCGCAGCTGAGCAACGTTGGAAGCGTCGAGGGAGCAACAACAACGGCGGGAATTGCACCGGTAACGGACGACGAGCTGCTGCTCATCGCGAGTCAGATGGCGAGCCGCAAAGCACCAGGGCTCGATGGCATCCCGAATGCGGCGGTGAAGACGGCAATCACCATGTTCCCGGAGGTCTTCCGGGTCCTGTACCAGGATTGCCTGAACCGCGCTTCGTTTCCGGCGCAGTGGAAGAGGCAACGACTGGTGTTGCTGCCGAAGCAGGGGAAGCCTCCGGGAGAGAGCAGCTCGTACCGACCCCTCTGCATGCTCGACGCACTGGGGAAGGTACTTGAGCGCCTCATCCTGAATCGCCTCAATGAACATCTCGAAGAGCCGTCTTCACCCCGACTGTCGGACCGGCAGTTCGGATTTCGTCGAGGGCGGTCGACAGTGAGCGCCATCCAGCGGGTTGTTGAGGCCGGCCGTACCGCCATGTCGTTCCGGCGAACGAACGGCCGGGATAACCGTTTCTTGCTTGTGGTGGCGTTGGACGTGAAGAACGCCTTCAACACGGCCAACTGGCAATCCATTGCCAGCGCCCTTCAGGCAAAAGGTGTTCCCGTCGGCCTCCAACGGATGCTTCGAAACTACTTCGAGGATCGTGTGCTGTACTTTGACACGAGCGAAGGCCCCGTCGTACGGCATGTAACCGCAGGTGTTCCACAGGGGTCCATCCTGGGCCCAACTCTGTGGAACATCATGTATGACGGGGTGCTGGATGTGCCGCTACCTCCCGACGTCGAAGTCATCGGATACGCGGACGATCTGGCGCTGTTGGTACCTGCTACCACCACGGACGAGGTTCGCGCGAGAGCAGAGGAAGCCGTTGACCAGGTCCAACGTTGGATGCAACAGCACGGTCTGGAGCTGGCCCCAGCCAAGACTGAAGCCGTCCTGATCTCAAGCAAGAAGACTCCGCCGCAGGTGACATTTCGCGTCGGTGACGTGGAAGTCCAGTCTTCTAGGAGCATCAGGTACTTGGGCGTGCAGCTCCAAGATCACCTGAAATGGCGAGATCACGTCACGAAAGTCTCCGAAAAGGCGTCGCGTGTGGTGGCAGCTGTAACGCGCCTCATGCAGAATCACAGCGGCCCCAGGACGGCCAAGTCAAGGCTGCTGGCGTGTGTGGCAGAATCGGTGTTGCGGTATGCTGCTCCCGTCTGGGCTGAGGCAACTCAGGTGCGAGAGTGCCGACGGATGCTGCAACGAGTTCAGCGAAAAGCAGCCATCAGGGTGGCACGGGCATTCCGTACCGTCAGGTATGAGACGGCCACCCTACTCGCTGGACTCGTACCGATATGCCACCTCATCAACGAGGATGCTCGGGTTCACCAACAACTCCTTGCTTCAGACCGTGCTGCAACGAGGGAGGACATCCGGGCGACGGAGCGGCAGAACACCATCGACTGCTGGCAGGAGGAATGGGATGCCGACGCACTGCAACAGGATGCTAGCCGGCACACGCGGTGGACGCACCGTGTCATCCCATCGGTCGGTGACTGGCAGTCTAGGAAACATGGAGATATGACTTTCCATCTGGCACAGGTTTTGTCCGGACACGGATTTTTCCGTGACTACTTGTGCCACAATGGATTCACGTCGTCCCCAGACTGCCAGTTGTGCGTCGGCGTCCCAGAGACGGCGGAGCACGCCTTCTTCGAGTGCCCACGCTTTGCGGCAGTTCGACAGGAGCTACTCGGCGAGGGAGGTCCAGACCCTGTCTGTCCGGACACCCTCCAGCGGCACTTGTTGCGCGACGCCGATAGCTGGAGTCGTATTTGCGAAGCCGCGAAGCGAATAACGGCCCAACTGCAGCGAGCGTGGGACGAGGAGCGGGCAGCATTGGCTGTTAACGTCATCGAGCGTCAGGACGAAGACGCAGCAGAGCTGGAGGCCCAACGCGCGGAAGTGCGGCGGGCCCGTAACGAGCGACGCAACGCCAACCGGCGAGCAGCAACAGCACGCCGGCGGGAAGAACGTCGAGCTGGACTTCCCCAACCCCACCAGCTTCACCACGGACCGCTCAGCGACGTGCAGCGCTTCGTGAGCGTCAAGCGCGGTTCAGGGAGAGGAGACGAAACCGTCGTCTTCTCGGGATGTCCGGCCAGGCGATAAACAATGACGATGACGGCCGAGAACGCGCGGATTTTGCAGCCGGACCATCTGGTATGCGCAACCGCGCAATCGACGAGGAAAACGAGGCCACGGACGGTGGCCTGAACGCCGCGGAACAAGCCGCCGTGGTCGAGGCAGAAGTTGCCTCCCGCTAGGCGTGGTATGCACGTAAAAACAGCGACGCATCGAGCGTGAAAAAGCGCCCTATTTAGGGGAATGAGTGAATTTTTCGGTTGAATTTAGAAATAGAAATAAAACATGGAAGGTGCTTTTCGCACGGACAAAAGGTTGGCCATTAAGCCATGAAACCCCCTGCAGGGTAAGCCCTCGCGGGTAAAATGTAGGGGAGCGGGAGGGTTTAATTTTGAAACAAAATAAAAAACCCGTTTAAAAAAAAAAAAAAAAAGCCAGTTATCCCTGTGGTAACTTTTCTGACACCTCTTGCTAAAAACTCGTTATAACCAAAGGATCGTAAGGCCAAGCTTTCGCTGTCCCGAAGTGTACTGAACGTTGGGATCAAGCCAGCTTTTGTCCTTATGCTCAGCGTGTGGTTTCTGTCCACACTGAGCTGACCTTTGGACACCTCCGTTATCGTTTTGGAGATGTACCGCCCCAGTCAAACTCCGCACCTGGCACTGTCCATGACGTGGACCGAAAGGACCTGTCCAGGAGTCTTCGAGCCGGGCGGCGCGCGGAACCGGGGGCAAACGTGACATCATAAACGATCGACCGCGCAGAAGCAGTGCACCACGAATGCACCGACGTACGCAAGCTTGTACCCTTGCGGGCCACGGCTCACGGTCGGACAAGCGGGTAACACGCTACACACGACGATGCTACGATGCAGTCTCCCCGGCGGCACCACCCAGCGACACACTGGACGCTGAGCGAGAAACACGGCGCATTGGGCGCGCGCAGGCGAACCGCCGCCACAGCCCCCGGAGGAGGTGCGCGCACGATCCGGACCTGGGGCCCGCGCTTGTTCCACCCAATCATGTAAGTAAGGCAACAGTAAGAGTGGTGGTATCTCAGAGGCGAGCTCCACGAGGAAGCCCTCCCACCTATGCTGCACCTCCTATATCGCCTTACAATGCCAGACTAGAGTCAAGCTCAACAGGGTCTTCTTTCCCCGCTAGTGCATCCAAGCCCGTTCCCTTGGCTGTGGTTTCGCTAGATAGTAGATAGGGACAGAGGGAATCTCGTTAATCCATTCATGCGCGTCACTAATTAGATGACGAGGCATTTGGCTACCTTTTTTTTTTTTTTTTTTTTTTAACGAAGAGTGAGCATATTCCATCCCCTCTCCGACTCACCCAACTCGGCCGGTACGCTTGTGGTGCGTATTACTTCATGCGGAGTCGTGTGTGCGGTTGCACCCTGGGTCACGACGCATCTTCTGCGGCGATCTGGTCTGATGATTCTGCTTATTACGCTGCTTACCGTGGTGCGACGCGGTCCCTTTGGTCCTATCGCCCACGCTTCGGGTGGGCAATGGGGGGTCGGCATCGTTGGTCACCACTCCAAGCACGTAAGGCAGTTCTCCTGAAACGAGATTTGGATAGAGGAAACAAGAAAAAGGAGAAAGAGATAGAAGAAAGCTGAAAATAGATGAGAGAAAAAAAAAAGAAAGCCAACTCGGCCGGTACGCTTGTGGTGCGTATTACTTCATGCGGAGTCGTGTGTGCGGTTGCACCCTGGGTCACGACGCATCTTCTGCGGCGATCTGGTCTGATGATTCTGCTTATTACGCTGCTTTCCGTGGTGCAACGCGGTCCCTTTGGTCCTATCGCCCACGCTTCGGGTGGGCAATGGGGGGTCGGCATCGTTGGTCACCACTCCAAGCACGTAAGGCAGTTCTCCTGAAACGAGATTTGGATAGAGGAAACAAGAAAAAGGAGAAAGAGATAGAAGAAAGCTGAAAATAGATGAGCGAAGAGAAAAAGAAAGCTGGAAAGAAACGAAAATAAATAAAAGATTAATAACTTTCCAGCTTACGGTGGCCCTTGCGGTGCGGGTTGTTGCCGTGCCGCATGGCCTGAGGACCACCATTTGCGTCCCTCGCCCGCCGTCTGGCCCGCCTGCGTCGCCTTGCCGTTGGTGGACGCTCAACATCCCATCTCGCTTGGAGAGTGGAGAAGATTGTCCTGGCGGCGGCGCGGACGGCCTCCCACGTTTCGCTGCGGGTGCACATTTCCGAGACGATGTTATCCATTGTTACTCGGGAATGGCACCGCTGCTGCATCTCATTCCGGATCCGATCGAACCGTGGACAGTGGAACAGCACGTGTTCAACATCTTCCACGGCGTCACCACATTCAGGGCAGTTGGGCGAGCCCTCCAGGATGCCTTTCTCGACGAAATAGGAGCGCAAGAACCCGTGCCCCGTGAGGAGCTGGGTGAGGAAAAGTCAACTTCCCCATGCTTGCGGCTGACCCAGAGATTAATGTCTGGAATCAGCCTCCTCGTCTTCAGTCCTGGTGCTCCTGGTTGCCCTGCACCCGTTGCCCACTGGTCCTGCCAGCGCCTCATCGTCTCCTCCCGTTGCCGCTTTCGTATGTCCGATTGAACTCCACCACTCGCTACCTTTTCGTCGTGGCAGCGGATATCCTCCTGCATGAGGAGGACTAACGGGGTGGTGTTGGCAACAACGCAAGCGGCATCATAAGAAACGGTCTGGAAGGCGCTGGCGACTCGGAGAGCCCCGGTCGATGCGCCCTTTGGACCGATTTGCGATGGGTCTCCTTGTCGAGCACCCATCGCCCCCAGGTGGCAACTCCGTATCGGATGATACTGTTGCCGACGTTTACGAGCTGTCTCCTTCTGCGGCTCTTAGGACCACGCTTATTCGGCATCAGGCAGGTCAAGGCATTCGTAATCCGTGAAGCCTTATTGACCACCCTCTCCAGATGCCGGCTGTGGTGCTGTTTGCGGCAGAGGTCCACTCCCAGGTACTTCAGCGTTTCCGTGGATTGGATCGAGTGACCGCCCGCTTGAAGCTCTGCGAGCTGTGGGACATGATGGGTACAAAAGATCATGAACCCGGTCTTTTGGTGGGCAAGTTCCAAACCGACTCCTTGCAGCCACCGCTCGATCCTCTCCAGGTTAGCCGTTGCTAATGCGCTGACCTGTTCCGTGGTCCTTCCCAAAATGTGAAGGCCACGTCGTCAGCGAACCCGATGATGTCCGCTCGTAGTCCTTCGAGCGGCAAGCGGAGTAGGTCGTCGTACATGACGTTCCAAAGTGTTGGTCCTAGAACCGAACCCTGAGGAACGCCAGCAGATACAGTCCTCGACACTATTCCTTCATCCGTATCGTAGTGGAGCGTTCGGCCAATGAAATAGTTCCGCAGCAACGCCCGCAAATAAGGCGGAGTGTTTTTACGCTGCAGAGCTTGGCCGATCGCTGTCCAGTTTGCCGAGTTAAAGGCATTCCGGACGTCCACCGTTACCACCGCACAGAGACGATCCCCCTTTCGCTTTTTGTCTAGAGCGACTTTACCATTGTCCATCACCCGAGTGATGGCATCAACGGTTGAACGCCCTTTACGGAAACCGTACTGGGCGTCCGAAAGTCCCCCGGTCGACTCCAGATGGGTTGTCAGCCTCCGTTGAATCAACCGCTCTAAAATTTTCCCCAGCACACTCAGCAAACAAATTGGCCGGTATGACGAGGGCTCCCCAGGTGTTTTTCCCGACTTGGTAAGCAGCACCAGTTGTTGCCGCTTCCATGCGTCGGGAAAAGTGCCTGCCTCCAGTAGCTGCTTGTAGCTTTTGGCAAAAACTTCCGGAAAAGCCAGAATTGCCGCAGCTGCAGCCATATTTGGAATATTGTCGTCCCCGGAGCTTTCTTGGGGTTGAGTGAGCGGGCAATTTCCTTCAACTCTTCCGCCAACTCCTCCTCCGAGACCGGATCCTGTGGATCCTCACCTACTTCCGTCTCGGGCCACTCCATCGGGGACGATCGGGAAAGAGCTCATTCACGATGAACTGGAGCTTGTTGGCATCCCGTTCCATCGGAACCCGAGCTCCTTCCCACTGCTGCTTGCGGATTTGGTAAGCAGGGCCAAAGCCGTGCGGTTCCAATTGTTCCGGCAGAT
>NW_024412104.1:345000-347500 GCF_016920715.1 Anopheles arabiensis | reverse complement strand
CCCTCATAAATTTATTCATTGGATTAGATCCAAGGAACACCAGATCATGCACCACTACCCATTATAGCTCATCGAGCTTAGCGTGAATCCTTCGGGTTTCCCTAAGAAGTTCGATTGGTCTTGCAGAGTTTAAAGACAACGAAGCTTAGTTTCAAGCAATGGTTAATATACGCGTATTCAAAACCCTTAGCTGTTACAACTTTTTACTAGAAACCATCACGACGAAGTCTTTGGGTCCGTAGACCCGTGATGTACTGCTCCAGGGAACGTTTTGATAGGGTGGAAGCTCAAAATCATAGGTTAAAATCATCGGCAGAGCCCACCAGACACCACTTTTGCTTCATTAGTTCGGACTATAGGCATACGACGATTTTTATCGCGGAGGGGACGTATGACCCAAACGGGGGCTTAATGACCCACTGCCACTGCAAACCATGCTCCTACGACTAAATAGAGGTAAAACTACGATTTGGTGCAATCTTCATGTTTGACCTCGTAGCAAGGTACCCTCCCTATAGTAGGCAATGAACAAATGATCATAATCCCAGGAGGGCAAAAATGGGAACCCGAAAGGAAAGCGCTGTTGGCGCGCCTAAGCTACTGGCCCGTAGAGTAAAATGGTACCCCCAACAAAGTTGTCGATTGACATTCTGATTGCACTTTTCATCATCTAGGGTGCGTTCCTTACACGTTTTGAGGTGTTTTAGCGAAAAACATGTTTTGAGCCACACGAGCTCTCCGGCCCGTTCGGTGCACATTTTTGAAAAAGCTAGGAGCTGCCCCTAGGTTCGGGGTGTCACAAAATATTGAAAAGTGGTCAAAAACCGCTATCCAGAATCGGATGTAGAATCATTAGACGAACTTAAAATTGTTCTACAACCCCCAGTCCGACGCCTCGTATTCGAGATATAGCACTTTGTAGGTCTGACCGAGCAATTTTGTACTGAAATGTATGGCGGACATGTTATTCATTAAACAACATTAACTTGCATCGTGCCCTACTTCATCGGCACAGCTACTATCGACTATCTATTGTTGAAATGGATTGAGTTTGACCATTTTAGCTCTTTTCTTATGCCGTGCACCAACAGTGTGTACCGATCAGGGAAAGTACACTACTTACGCGTTCATGGATGTATATGTTGGTACAAGTTGCCGGTCGGAATAGCAGTGCACCAAAACTGTGTACCGATCAGGAAAGTACAAGACGGAGGGCGCAGCCCGAGCGTACGCGTTCATAGATGTCCATGTTGGTACAACCTACATGTACGTACCTTGTTTTTGTATCAAAAGTTCCAATAAAGTGTTTGTATGCTTAAAACGCTTATCTCAACCGGTCACCTTTTGGCCTGCCCTTTATAGACAGAAACCTAGAACGATACTCGCGATGTTTGTGTTTTTCCATTCGCCCGGGACGACGAAATGAGCTCTGTGCACATCGTGCAGAAAACTGTCTCCTCCTCGTATGTTTTTGTCCCTCCACGCATATAATCACCCACATTTGTGTTCAACACGGACGGCGCAGCCCGAGCGAACGCGTTAATGTTTATGTTTGTGCACACTAAAGTTACAATCCTAGGATTTGGTTATTGCGTCGCAGTGCCCGACCGTCGCGGACACCATTCTTGGACAAAAGTCCAAGTACGTAGAGTACATTCCCTAGGTATGTGCCCGTTCGTGACTTTCGTTGCGTGCTTACAGACACGCTTGGGTATGTTTACCATACAAGGTTTACTAGGAAAACCTGGGAAGGACGCTTGCCCTCCCGTCGCGGACACCATTCTTGGAAAGAAGTCCTGGTACTTAGCGTTCTTTAATGTACTTGATCAGTTTGTATTGCAATTGCTTTGTGCCATTGACTTTTGCTAATGCTCACTAAGGGGTGTTCGTTTGCGATGTGTATGATAAGCAACTGTCTATTCTAACCAGCAGTTAATCAACACTTTTCACCCAAATCATAGGAACGTAGAGTACTTTCCCTGATCGGTACACAATTTTGGTGCACCTCTAACTTCGCCAGCACTTTATCGTTACGTTTTGTGCACAACCTTGGGACATGGTGTAAGTTTCATCATTGTTATGTTTGATTCGGTTTATTATGATTGAAAAATACGCTACGTCCCAGAAATCTGAACTCGAATACTTTTGCCACGTTGCGCAAAAGCTGCTGAGCAACTCCTAGCCGTTTACCGATTTATAATTTAATTTTCGTTGTTAGTTTTAAAATACGCTAAGTTCCAAAATCTGAACTCGAATACTTTTTCTATGTGCCGCCAAAAGCTACTGAGCAACGCCTAGGTTGGTACATTTTTGGTACATGGAGTGTATGCGTGCAGGCGTACTGCCGTGCTGGACCGGAAAATCGCACTTGCTACTAGAACGTAGAGTAATTCCCTAGATAGGTGCTTTTGCATGCCTCTGTTCGACGTCCATGCAACTTGGAACGTGCGACACACGTAGCTAGGCTTCCCCATACATATTCCCTAGGGTAGCACCAAAT
>NW_024412104.1:332500-335000 GCF_016920715.1 Anopheles arabiensis | reverse complement strand
TGGACTTTTTCGTAATCACGGCGGGACACATTGAACGAGCTCTAACGGATCTCTGCACGCATGGAACATGGTGGCGGGAATCATTGCTAGAACCGAACGGCGCCTCTGCGCGATGCACAAACCCCAACAGGAACCTCGTATCGGCTGCCGAGCCGGAGCTTGAACAACTTGGACTTTCACCTCTAATTTATATCAACTCACCACTCCCCGAGGGATCCGCAGAATTGCTTCTGGGTCCCGTATCGTTATTTGCGATTCGTGTTTGCATTACACTACATTGAACTATTCCAACTTGTTTATCCGCATGGCGAACATTTGCTGCATAGAACATTTAAGTTCCACTTCGCTCTCCCCTACGTGGGTCTGAGCTTCGCTCTCAGGGAAAAATATGCCACATTTGGTAGGGAGACCCGGTTTCATCACGCTTTTGTGCCCCGCACCATACATACCCTCATAAATTTATTCATTGGATTAAATCCAAGGAACACCAGATCATGCACCACTACCCATAATAGCTCATCGAGCTTAGCGTGAATCCTTCGGGTTTCCCTAAGAAGTTCGATTGGTCTTGCAGAGTTTAAAGACAACGAAGCTTAGTTTCAAGCAATGGTTAATATACGCGTATTCAAAACCCTTAGCTGTTACAACTTTTTACTAGAAACCATCACGACGAAGTCTTTGGGTCCGTAGACCCGTGATGTACTGCTCCAGGAACGTTTTGATAGGGTGGAAGCTCAAAATCATAGGTTAAAATCATCGGCAGAGCCCACCAGACACCACTTTTGCTTCATTAGTTCGGACTATAGGCATACGACGATTTTTATCGCGGAGGGGACGTATGACCCAAACGGGGGCTTAATGACCCACTGCCACTGCAAACCATGCTCCTACGACTAAATAGAGGTAAAACTACGATTTGGTGCAATCTTCATGTTTGACCTCGTAGCAAGGTACCCTCCCTATAGTAGGCAATGAACAAATGATCATAATCCCAGGAGGGCAAAAATGGGAACCCGAAAGGAAAGCGCTGTTGGCGCGCCTAAGCTACTGGCCCGTAGAGTAAAAATGGTACCCCCAACAAAGTTGTCGATTGACATTCTGATTGCACTTTTATCATCTAGGGTGCGTTCCTTACACGTTTTGAGGGGTTTTAGCGAAAAACATGTTTTGAGCCACACGAGCTCTCCGGCCCGTTCGGTGCACATTTTTGAAAAAGCTAGGAGCTGCCCCTAGGTTCGGGGTGTCACAAAATATTGAAAAGTGGTCAAAAACCGCTATCCAGAATCGGATGTAGAATCATTAGACGAACTTAAAATTGTTCTACGACCAATGTCTGCGACGTTTAGTATTCAAGATATGGCCCGCCCTAGGTCTGACCTGGCATTTTCGTGAAAATTTAAAGCATGGCCATAGGGACGGGTAAAATAGCTATTTTGAAGCAAAAACCACCTCACTTTAAATGGCCATAACTTTTGAAAAACAAGAGCTAGGGTGCGTTGTCGACACGTTTTGAGGTGTTTTAGCGAAAAACATGTTTTGAGCCACACGAGCTCTCCGGCCCGATCGGTGCACATTTTTGAAAAAGCTAGGAGCTGCCCCTAGGTTCGGGGTGTCACAAAATATTGAAAAGTGGTCAAAAACCGCTATCCAGAATCGGATGTAGAATCATTAGACGAACTTAAAATTGTTCTACGACCAATGTCTGCGACGTTTAGTATTCGAGTTATGGCCCGCCGTAGGTCTGACCTGGCATTTTCGTGAAAATTTAAAGCATGGCCATAGGGACGGGTAAAATAGCTATTTTGAAGCAAAAACCACCTCACTTTAAATGGCCATAACTTTTGAAAAACAAGAGCTAGGGTGCGTTGTCGACACGTTTTGAGGTGTTTTAGCGAAAAACATGTTTTGAGCCACACGAGCTCTCCGGCCCGATCGGTGCACATTTTTGAAAAAAGCTAGGGAGCTGCCCCTAGGTTCGGGGTGTCACAAAATATTGAAAAGTGGTCAAAAAACCGCTATCCAGAATCGGATGTAGAATCATTAGACGAACTTAAAATTGTTCTACGACCAATGTCTGCGACGTTTAGTATTCAAGATATGGCCCGCCCTAGGTCTGACCTGGCATTTTCGTGAAAATTTAAAGCATGGCCATAGGGACGGGTAAAATTGCTATTTTGAAGCAAAACCCGTCTGACTTTAAATGGCCATAACTTTTGAAAAACAAGAGCTAGGGTGCGTTCCTTACACGTTTTGAGGTGTTTTAGCGAAAAACATGTTTTGAGCCACACGAGCTCTCCGGCCCGTTCGGTGCACATTTTTGAAAAAGCTAGGAGCTGCCCCTAGGTTCGGGGTGTCACAAAATATTGAAAAGTGGTCAAAAAACCGCTATCCAGAATCGGATGTAGAATCATTAGACGAACTTAAAATTGCTCTACAACCCCCCAGTCCGGACGCCTCGTATTCGAGATATAGCACTTTGTAGGTCTGACCGAGCAAATTT
>NW_024412104.1:312500-322500 GCF_016920715.1 Anopheles arabiensis | reverse complement strand
TTGTATTCCGGTACGACACATCGACTGGTACACATTGCACGCACTAACGATCTCTGCACTGAATGGAACTCATTCATAACCACCGTGACGGGAGACTTTGCTAGTACGCACGATACTCTGCGCATGTGCACATGTTTTACAACCCAACCAACTTAAGCACCTAGGGAAGTTGTGATGCCATCTGAACACCCACCGACTGATGCATTGAACGGCTAAAGTTGACCTTCAATCCGAACTGGCACTTTGCGGCGTGGAGGCAGTTGCGCGACCACTCCTATCCCAAACCAACAAAGCATGGTGTATCCTAAGTGTTCGGTACAAGCACACCACGACGGGACACATTGAACGGTTCAGCGATCTCTGCACTAGTGGAAGAACTCCAACGTGATACGGGAGACATTGCTCTAAACCGAACGGCATCTCTGCGCGTTTACTTGACGCACCCCCAACTTGGTCAACTGTTGGACTTTTTCGTAATCACGGCGGGACACATTGAACGAGCTCTAACGGATCTCTGCACGCATGGAACATGGTGGCGGGAATCATTGCTAGAACCGAACGGCGCCTCTGCGCGATGTACAAAGCCCAACAGGAACCTCGTATCGGCTGCCGAGCCGGAGCTTGAACAACTTGGACTTTCACCTCTAATTTATATCAACTCACCACTCCCCGAGGGATCCGCAGAATTGCTTCTGGGTCCCGTATCGTTATTTGCGATTCGTGTTTGCATTACACTACATTGAACTATTCCAACTTGTTTATCCGCATGGCGAACATTTGCTGCATAGAACATTTAAGTTCCACTTCGCTCTCCCCTACGTGGGTCTGAGCTTCGCTCTCAGGGAAAAAATATGCCACATTTGGTAGGGAGACCCGGTTTCATCACGCTTTGTGCCCTGCACCATATATACCCTCATAAATTTATTCATTGGATTAGATCCAAGGAACACCAGATCATGCACCACTACCCATTATAGCTCATCGAGCTTAGCGTGAATCCTTCGGGTTTCCCTAAGAAGTTCGATTGGTCTTGCAGAGTTTAAAGACAACGAAGCTTAGTTTCAAGCAATGGTTAATATACGCGTATTCAAAACCCTTAGCTGTTACAACTTTTTACTAGAAACCATCACGACGAAGTCTTTGGGTCCGTAGACCCGTGATGTACTGCTCCAGGAACGTTTTGATAGGGTGGAAGCTCAAAATCATAGGTTAAAATCATCGGCAGAGCCCACCAGACACCACTTTTGCTTCATTAGTTCGGACTATAGGCATACGACGATTTTTATCGCGGAGGGGACGTATGACCCAAACGGGGGCTTAATGACCCACTGCCACCGCAAACCATGCTCCTACGACTAAATAGAGGTAAAAACTACGATTTGGTGCAATCTTCATGTTTGACCTCGTAGCAAGGTACCCTCCCTATAGTAGGCAATGAACAAATGATCATAATCCCAGGAGGGCAAAAAATGGGAACCCGAAAGGAAAGCGCTGTTGGCGCGCCTAAGCTACTGGCCCGTAGAGTAAAATGGTACCCCCAACAAAGTTGTCGATTGACATTCTGATTGCACTTTTCATCATCTAGGGTGCGTTCCTTACACGTTTTGAGGTGTTTTAGCGAAAAACATGTTTTGAGCCACACGAGCTCTCCGGCCCGTTCGGTGCACATTTTTGAAAAAGCTAGGAGCTGCCCCTAGGTTCGGGGTGTCACAAAATATTGAAAAGTGGTCAAAAAACCGCTATCCAGAATCGGATGTAGAATCATTAGACGAACTTAAAATTGTTCTACAACCCCCAGTCCGACGCCTCGTATTCGAGATATAGCACTTTGTAGGTCTGACCGAGCAATTTTGTACTGAAATGTATGGCGGACATGTTATTCATTAAACAACATTAACTTGCATCGTGCCCTACTTCATCGGCACAGCTACTATCGACTATCTATTGTTGAAATGGATTGAGTTTGACCATTTTAGCTCTTTTCTTATGCCGTGCACCAACAGTGTGTACCGATCAGGGAAAGTACACTACTTACGCGTTCATGGATGTATATGTTGGTACAAGTTGCCGGTCGGAATAGCAGTGCACCAAAACTGTGTACCGATCAGGAAAGTACAAGACGGAGGGCGCAGCCCGAGCGTACGCGTTCATAGATGTCCATGTTGGTACAACCTACATGTACGTACCTTGTTTTTGTATCAAAAGTTCCAATAAAGTGTTTGTATGCTTAAAACGCTTATCTCAACCGGTCACCTTTTGGCCTGCCCTTTTATAGACAGAAACCTAGAACGATACTCGCGATGTTTGTGTTTTTCCATTCGCCCGGGACGACGAAATGAGCTCTGTGCACATCGTGCAGAAAACTGTCTCCTCCTCGTATGTTTTTGTCCCTCCACGCATATAATCACCCACATTTGTGTTCAACACGGACGGCGCAGCCCGAGCGAACGCGTTAATGTTTATGTTTGTGCACACTAAAGTTACAATCCTAGGATTTGGTTATTGCGTCGCAGTGCCCGACCGTCGCGGACACCATTCTTGGACAAAAGTCCAAGTACGTAGAGTACATTCCCTAGGTATGTGCCCGTTCGTGACTTTCGTTGCGTGCTTACAGACACGCTTGGGTATGTTTACCATACAAGGTTTACTAGGAAAACCTGGGAAGGACGCTTGCCCTCCCGTCGCGGACACCATTCTTGGAAAGAAGTCCTGGTACTTAGCGTTCTTTAATGTACTTGATCAGTTTGTATTGCAATTGCTTTGTGCCATTGACTTTTGCTAATGCTCACTAAGGGGTGTTCGTTTGCGATGTGTATGATAAGCAACTGTCTATTCTAACCAGCAGTTAATCAACACTTTTCACCCAAATCATAGGAACGTAGAGTACTTTCCCTGATCGGTACACAATTTTGGTGCACCTCTAACTTCGCCAGCACTTTATCGTTACGTTTTGTGCACAACCTTGGGACATGGTGTAAGTTTCATCATTGTTATGTTTGATTCGGTTTATTATGATTGAAAAATACGCTACGTCCCAGAAATCTGAACTCGAATACTTTTGCCACGTTGCGCAAAAAGCTGCTGAGCAACTCCTAGCCGTTTACCGATTTATAATTTAATTTTCGTTGTTAGTTTTAAAAAATACGCTAAGTTCCAAAAATCTGAACTCGAATACTTTTTCTATGTGCCGCCAAAAGCTACTGAGCAACGCCTAGGTTGGTACATTTTTGGTACATGGAGTGTATGCGTGCAGGCGTACTGCCGTGCTGGACCGGAAAATCGCACTTGCTACTAGAACGTAGAGTAATTCCCCTAGATAGGTGCTTTTGCATGCCTCTGTTCGACGTCCATGCAACTTGGAACGTGCGACACACGTAGCTAGGCTTCCCCATACATATTCCCTAGGGTAGCACCAAATTGCACACTTTCAGGGGTATATTTTGGTACGGTGTACTGTGCATGGTACAAGTATCATTAGCTTGTGCAATTTATTTTGCATCAAGTTGCGATTGCTGGTGCGTCGAGATAGGAGTGTTTCGCGACTTTTGCCAAGCTTTGGTGCCATTTGGTGAATAATTAATGTTCTAGCCACAATAAACGTGCCACATAATGCCAATAACGAAAACGCCATTTTCAAGGGACTTCCAGTCAAAATGTTTGCAATCAGCGCTTTCCTGTCGAGTTCAGGATTTGGGACTTAGCGATTTTTTTTCACGATCCAATCAAACGACCAGTTCGTGAATAAACAATTCATACAACAGTGCATCCCTTCAAAGTAGAAAAGAGCCGAATGCTAGGGAGCTCCAGTCAAAAACGTTGTCATTGGCGCTTTCTTCTCGAGTTCAGGATTTGGGACTTAGCGTTTTTTTCACGATCCAGCCAAAAGACCAGATCGTGAAATAAACAATTAATACAACTGTACTAGTACATCCCTTCAACTGAAGCAAGCGCACCATACATGACCCGTACGCTAATCATCCAAGCACATGACACGTCAACTAAGTCAACACATGATACAACTTGGAAAACTGACGGGTAAGTAGGTCATCTCGTACACGACGACACACCGACCAAACCAGGTCAACACGTCACATGCACAAGACATCCTACTACCAAGGCCGACCACCTCGACACACGACCTGTTAACCGAACATGGTCAACACCATCATGTGCAAGGCAACCGGGCCAAACGGGTCAACTTATACAACTTGTAACGAGCATGTGTAAGCTTACTGGTGTGGTCCGCACGGTCCTCACATCAAGACAATCAAGTCGAGAACGAGGCACGCCGACAAGCTCATTAGTGTTAAGTGTCCTTCTCCATCCTATGTCAAGTCACTCGTCTGACACGGAAGTAGCCAACTCTTGTCCACTAGTATAAAGGAACGGTCTCCAGACCAGGTCAAGTCACTCGTCTGACAAGGAAGGAGCACGCACCAAGCTTCACCAGAGCACGGTACCACGGTCCCCAGACCAAGATGGTTAGTTACGCCAACGAGGAAGGGGCACGCGTTCCCTTGCTACACTCAACTTAGTACACTCATGCTCTCACAAGAGTATCCCCTGTGTCGACGTGGTCCCCAGACCAAGACGAGCTTGCGCACATCGAGGAAGGGGCACACGGACAAACCACCAAGCATGGGTCGCCTGAGAGGATCGATGCGAACGCATCTCTACAACTCGCAGCTCCCAGCCTGAAGTCCCGTCGTTTGCGGGCGGTTGATAGGTGTCGAAACTAGGTATATCCACGTTGGGCAGAGCTCAAGCCAACGGCGTTCCCAGTTACGGTACTAACACGTGCAGCGAACTCCACTCATTGCGGCCTAGGTATAGCGGGATGAGACGCCGGGCTGCAGACGCAGACTCCAACGGATCTCAGAGGGTTGTTAGGCCCGCTAGCTTCCGAACACCTAATGGGTTTGAGAAGCGCTATCAGCTCGGATTGGCTACGACCTTAGAGGCGTTCAGGCATAATCCAGCGGACGTAGCGTCATACCAAAGTCCGGTCGGACTAGTATTGAGCCAGTGGTCCGTACCTGTGGTTCCTCTCGTACTGCACAGGAATTCCGTTAAGATAGCGACTATAAGCACACACCAGTAGGGTAAAACTAACCTGTCTCACGACGGTCTAAACCCAGCTCACGTTCCCTTGAAAGGGTGAACAATCCTACGCTTGGTGAATTTTGCTTCACAATGATAGGAAGAGCCGACATCGAAGGATCAAAAAGCCACGTCGCTATGAACGCTTGGCGGCCACAAGCCAGTTATCCCTGTAGTAGTGTTGTTTGGGTAGCCGACCAGTAAGCACACGTGTAAACACGCTCCGACAGAGTTGTGCAAAAAAGTGCGTAAAACGTCCGCGGAACGCTCCGAAAGTGTTCAAATCGTGATCAGAGCACCCAATTTACTCAAAAATAGTGTTAGCCAATCGAAATTCGGTGAATTTTTGCAAATTTGAAAAATCGTGTTGTTGTGTGTACGTGGGCCCCCCCCCCGGTAGCACCTGATTTCCGGGTGTGGAATATGGGAGCAAAATTTCGTGATATTGGTGCCGCAAACACTTGAATTTAAGTAAATTGACGGTTCTAAAGCGGTTGGAAGTGATTCCGCAACGATTCGTGCAGTAGAAAGCTGAAAAAAGTGTATGTGTTTTTTCCCCATACATTTTGTATGGGGAATTTTGTTATGAAAAAAACTCAGTGAAAACTGCACGGATTTTGTCCGGATGTGTTTTGAAAGGTGCGCGCAGTGACACTCATAGTGAATCGAGCGAAAAAAGTGCGAAAATCGGTTAAAAAACGCGGAATTCAAAAGTGTCGGGGGTGCTACCGCTGGGGCACGTGTCCTCAGTAAAAACGAAAAAAACAGTAAATCGTGAATAACTCGGTGAGTTCTGGTCGGATTCGAGTGCGGTTTTCACCATTGTGATTATCTTTGTGCAAACAATAAGAATCGACCAAAAAACAGTGAAAATCGGGAAAAAAATTTTTGACATTTGGAAGTGACAGTTCAGCAATACCCATAGGACAAATTTGGCCGGGGCGCAATTCCCAAGGGGCAAAATTTGAATTTTCGGTCCGGTGACGGTTGGCGGCGGAACCGAAGGTGCCGAAAAATTCTAAAAATTGCAGGGGTGGTAGAGCAAGTAACGCCGACTACGGAAAATTATTTTCCTCCTCCCCCCTCCCTCCCCCCCCCCAGAGGTCAGAATAGAGTAGGGCGCCCGATAAGAGTCGGATAAGGTCGAGGTCGCCCGAAAATTCTCATTTTGGTAGGGTGGTAGAGCGTGACCCCAGCATACCGGGAAAATTATTTTCCCCGCTCCCATCCCCCCCCCTCCCGGTGAAAAAATATTTTAGAAGTGCCTAATCCGAAAAGTGGTCCAAAAAAGGGTGGAATTCCGGGTCGAGCCGTTTGGACGAGTGAACGTGCCGCGGAAATTCGGGAGTGGTGCGGAATAATTCCCCACGTGTGTGACGCACCCTCCTGAATTTTTCCCCACCCCTCCCCCCGCCCAACAGGGGCGTGGAAATTTGGACTTTTTTTCGCCCTGAACACCGGAGTGGAAGCGGAAACCGACATCATCGTGCAGCAGATCACCAGCTAGGCGGCGCAGCATCCCAGGGGTCATTCCGACCCCCTGGGTCATTCGACCCCCGGGGTCATTTCGACCCCCAGGGTCATCTTACGGCATATCCATCGCGAGTCGGTCAGCGTGATGGAAGCACCCGGGAGATCGACCCGCTCGGGTGCTAGGGCGATGTCGGTGGACTGCCGCACCAGCTTGGCTCCTAATTCCAAGCTTTTTGCGGCCGAGCCTCGTGTTGCGCTGCCTCGGGTAAGCGCCACAGGCATCAACAAGCCCACTGCACAGCCAAAAGCTGCATCCGCGACACCGGCTCCGGAGCTCGAGTTGCTCAGAGCAACCATCCAACGCCTCGAGGAGCAGAATATCGCTATGAAGGAGCAAACGCAAAACTCCTGGAGCAGATAACCGGCATGTGCCAACTGCTGCAGGAGGAAAAGGAGGAGGCAAAGCGCCGTGAGGAGAAGCTCGAGGCGCAGATGGAGAAGTTAGCCGCCGCACATCAACGCGACCGAGATGTGCTCAACTCTCTGTTGGCGGCAAAGGTTGGCGGCGGACAACCGTCATCTAGTCCGCGTCAACCACCAACTCCGTTGCCGCGCCGATCCTCTGCGCAACAGCAGCAGCAACAACAACAGCAGCAGCGGAACCAGCACGAGCAGGAGCAGCCCCGCGCGTCGACGTCGCGCGCAGTCATGCCGCCGCGCAGCGAGGCATCGACAGCCGTCCGCGTAGACGTTGTGCCGGAACTCACCTTTAGTGAGGTCGTGCGGCGTAGATATCGCGGAAAAGCTACGGGTAAGCCACGTTCCCAGCAGCAGCAGCAACAGCAACAGCAGCAGCAGCAACAGCAGCAGCAGCAGCAGCAGCAGCAACAGGTGGTCGCTGGCTCACAGCAGCAACAGCAGCAGCAGCTCCAGCGTAGACAGCAGCAGCGTCAGCAGCAGCAACAGCAGCAGCAGCGTCAGCAGCAACATCAGGGTGAGCGGTATGTTCCGCCGCAACTCCGGCAGCAGGCGCATCAACAGCAGCAGCGGCAGCAGCAAAGGTCTGGCCAAGGCCGGACAAGATAGAGGTGGTCCCGAGTGCCGGACACTCCTGGTACACGTTGTACCGAAAAGTTCGGGATGCGGTTAAACAAGACCCGCACAAGGGCCTTGCAGACCACCTTAAAATGGGCAAGCGCAGCCACGCCGCAAACCTCCGAATGGAGTTAAGTAATTCGGCCAACGCCAGCCTGGTCCGTGCAGAAGTTCAGGAGATTGTTGGTGACGCCGGACTAGCCCGGGTGATCACCGACATGGCCGATGTCCTGATAACGAACATCGATCCTCTGGCAACAGTAGAGGACATCAAAAGGCCATTGAGGGAGAGTTCCAGGAGCCGATTGAAATCGCCCGAGTGAGCGCGTGGGAGCTGCAAGATGGCACCCAGCGAGCTCGAGTCCGCCTGCCCGCTAAGGCTGCCGCTGCCCTCGAGGGTTCGAAGCTCCGATTGTGTGGCTGCATCAGCAAGGTCAGAGGCGTCGAAAAGGCAGCACCTGAGCGCCAACGCTGCTATCGATGCCTGGAGCGCGGCCACCTTGCTCACGCATGCCGTTCCCCGACAGACCGTCAGCAACTCTGCATCCGGTGTGGCAGTGAAGGTCACAAAGCCCGGGACTGCTCCAGCGACGTCAAGTGCGCGGCCTGCGGTGGACCTCATCGCATTGGGCACATGAGCTGCGAACATCCGGCTTCGCCTTCAATCTGAAAGTTGCGCAAATCAATGTGGATCACTGTCAGGCAGGGCAGGACTTGGCGCTCCAAGCAGCGCGTGAACACCGTGCTGACGTCCTGCTCCTGTCGGACATCTACCGACCACCGGCGAACAACGGGCGTTGGGCGTACGATGCCGCCAAATCGGTAGCAGTTGTGGCTACAAGCTCTTACCCAATCCAGCGGGTGTGGCGCAGTCCTGTGCCTGGAGTTGTAGCTGCACAGATTGGTGGCATCGTCTTCATTAGCTGCTACGCTCGACCCAGACGCCCAGAGGAGGACTATGAAGGCTTTCTGGCTGCTGTTCAGCTGGAGGCATCATCCCACTCCCACGTCGTCATCGCCGGCGATTTTAACGCCTGGCACACGGAGTGGGGTAGTGCCAGGAACAGCCAGAGAGGTGAAGATCTGCTGCAGCTAGTGCAGAGTGTCCAGCTACAAGTGGTCAACTCCGGGAATCAACCCACGTTCATTGGCAGAGGAGCGGCCACCAGCAGCGTCATTGACGTCTGCTTCGCCACTCAGTCCATCGCTCGGCCAGAAACGTGGAAGGTGCACGAGTTTGCCCGGTCCGATCACCAACTGGTGACATACACCGTTGGGGAAGCGGAACAACAGTCCCGCGGGTCGTCGAATGGTGGTCCGTCAGCCGGCCGGCAGCGCGTTATCTGCGCTGGTAGGCGATGGATTACCACGCAGTTCCATGAAGAGAGCTTCCGTTCTGCTCTCGAGGGCGTGAACTTTGTGGAACAGGCGACGACCCATGCTGGCTTAGTCGACGCAATGGTCGACGCGTGCGACATTGCCATGCAGCGGGCCCCCAACGTGTTGCAGCATCAACATCGCGACGTCTTTTGGTGGTCACCGGTAATTGAAGAGCTGCGGAATGAGTGCATTGCGGCCCGTGAACGGATGCGCCTAACCGCCGATCTGCAGGAGAGGAGTCTCGCCGCAGCTGAGCATCGGACTGCGAAGACCAGATTGGAGAAAGCCATTAAAGCTAGCAAACGCGCAGAGTTTGCTAAGCTTATCGACATCGCCGAGGAGAACGAGTTTGGAGTGGGGTATCAGGTTGTTCTGTCTCATCTGCGCGGCAGTCGTGTACCGCCTGAGACAGACCTGGTCGAGCTGGGACGGATCGTTTCCGATCTGTTCCCCACCCACCCACCGGTCTCTTGGCCGGAAACCGGCGATGTCGATTCGGGAGCGTCCAATTTAGAACGTGTGACCCCCGAAGAGCTGCAGGAGATCGCGGCTCATATGGCTTTAAGGAAGGCGCCAGGACTGGATGGGATCCCCAATGCTGCGGTGAAGGTCGCGATTGAGAAGTACCCGGGGTTCTCTGCCGTGTGTACCAGGACTGCCTCAACACTGGTACGTTTCCGCAACAGTGGAAACGGCAGCGCTTGGTACTGCTGCCCAAGCCAGGTAAAGCCCCGGAGAAAGCAGCTCCTACAGGCCACTGTGCATGCTGGACGCACTAGGCAAAGTGCTGGAGCGGCTTATCCTCAATCGCCTGAACAGACACCTCGAGGACCCGGATTCACCGCAGCTTTCGGACGCGCAGTACGGCTTTCGTCGTGGACGATCCACCATCAGTGCCATCCAAAGCTTGGTGGACGCAGGCAAGACGGCCAGCGCGTTTGGTCGCACCAAC
>NW_024412104.1:300000-302500 GCF_016920715.1 Anopheles arabiensis | reverse complement strand
GTTCGGACTATAGGCATACGACGATTTTTATCGCGGAGGGACGTATGACCCAAACGGGGGCTTAATGACCCACTGCCACTGCAAACCATGCTCCTACGACTAAATAGAGGTAAAAACTACGATTTGGTGCAATCTTCATGTTTGACCTCGTAGCAAGGTACCCTCCCTATAGTAGGCAATGAACAAATGATCATAATCCCAGGAGGGCAAAAAATGGGAACCCGAAAGGAAAGCGCTGTTGGCGCGCCTAAGCTACTGGCCCGTAGAGTAAAAATGGTACCCCCAACAAAGTTGTCGATTGACATTCTGATTGCACTTTTCATCATCTAGGGTGCGTTCCTTACACGTTTTGAGGTGTTTTAGCGAAAAACATGTTTTGAGCCACACGAGCTCTCCGGCCCGTTCGGTGCACATTTTTGAAAAAGCTAGGAGCTGCCCCTAGGTTCGGGGTGTCACAAAATATTGAAAAGTGGTCAAAAACCGCTATCCAGAATCGGATGTAGAATCATTAGACGAACTTAAAATTGTTCTACGACCAATGTCTGCGACGTTTAGTATTCAAGATATGGCCCGCCCTAGGTCTGACCTTGCATTTTCGTGAAAATTTAAAGCATGGCCATAGGGACGGGTAAAATAGCTATTTTGAAGCAAAAAACCACCTCACTTTAAATGGCCATAACTTTTGAAAAACAAGAGCTAGGGTGCGTTCCTTACACGTTTTGAGGTGTTTTAGCGAAAAACATGTTTTGAGCCACACGAGCTCTCCGGCCCGTTCGGTGCACATTTTTGAAAAAGCTAGGAGCTGCCCCTAGGTTCGGGGTGTCACAAAATATTGAAAAGTGGTCAAAAACCGCTATCCAGAATCGGATGTAGAATCATTAGACGAACTTAAAATTGTTCTACAACCCCCAGTCCGACGCCTCGTATTCGAGATATAGCACTTTGTAGGTCTGACCGAGCAATTTTGTACTGAAATGTATGGCGGACATGTTATTCATTAAACAACATTAACTTGCATCGTGCCCTACTTCATCGGCACAGCTACTATCGACTATCTATTGTTGAAATGGATTGAGTTTGACCATTTTAGCTCTTTTCTTATGCCGTGCACCAACAGTGTGTACCGATCAGGGAAAGTACACTACTTTCATGGATGTATATGTTGGTACAAGTTGCCGGTCGGAATAGCAGTGCACCAAAACTGTGTACCGATCAGGGTACAAGACGGAGGGCGCAGCCCGAGCGTACGCGTTCATAGATGTCCATGTTGGTACAACCTACATGTACGTACCTTGTTTTTGTATCAAAAGTTCCAATAAAGTGTTTGTATGCTTAAAATGCTTATCTCAACCGGTCACCGGCCTGCCCTTTCGAAACCTAGACTCGCGACCTCGCCCGACGATAAATGAGCTCTGTGCATCGTGTTCTGAGCTCCCTCCACGCATATAATCACCCACATTTGTGTTCAACACGGACGGCGCGAACGCGTTAATGTTTATGTTTGTGCACACTAAAGTTACAATCCTAGGATTTGGTTATTGCGTCGCAGTGCACGCGGACAATTCTTGGGTTGTTGCGTCGCAGTTTGTGTCTGTGTCGCGTGCGTATGCTTTACCATGTTTACTAGGAAAACCTGGGAAGGACGCTTGCCCTCCCGTCTATTCTCCTGGTACTTCGCGTTCACCTTGATCAGTTTGTATTGCAATTGCTTTGTGCTTTGACTTTTGCTAATGCTTTTTGCTAATGCGTTTGCGATGTGTCTATTCTAAAGCAGTTACTGTCTACCTATAGGAGTAATCAACACTTTTCACCCAAATCATAGGAACGTAGAGTACGATCGGTACACAATTTTGGTGCACCTCTAACTTCGCCAGCACTTTATCGTTACGTTTTGTGCACAACCTTGGGACATGGTGTAAGTTTCATCATTGTTATGTTTGATTCGGTTTATTATGATTGAAAAATACGCTACGTCCCAGAAATCTGAACTCGAATACTTTTGCCACGTTGCGCAAAAGCTACTGAGCAACTCCTAGCCGTTTACCGATTTATAATTTAATTTTCGTTATTAGTTTTAAAAATACGCTAAGTCCCAAAAATCTGAACTCGAATACTTTTTCTATGTGCCGCCAAAAGCTACTGAGCAACGCCTAGGTTGGTACATTTTTGGTACATGGAGTGTATGCGTGCAGGCGTACTGCCGTGCTGGACCGGAAAATCGCACTTGCTACTAGAACGTAGAGTAATTCCCTAGATAGGTGCTTTTGCATGCCTCTGTTCGACGTCCATGCAACTTGGAACGTGCGACACACGTAGCTAGGCTTCCCCATACATATTCCCTAGGGTAGCACCAAATTGCACACTTTCAGGGGTATATTTTGGTACGGTGTACTGTGCATGGTACAAGTATCATTAGCTCGTGCAATTTATTTTGCATCAAGTTGCGATTGCTGGTGCGTCGAGATAGGAGTGTTTCGCGACTTTTGCCAAGCTTTGGTGC
>NW_024412104.1:292500-295000 GCF_016920715.1 Anopheles arabiensis | reverse complement strand
AATGCACTCTTGTTAGGAGTGTACCTCTTACGTTTAGTCATCGTCGCATTACACGCCGTGACAAGTATACGCATTAAGTCTTCGCTTGTTGTGACCTCGGTCTCAAAAGCGGCTTGCATCATAACTTCAAATATATCTTTGCTAAAATACTTGATGCTCCATCCCGTTATGGGTCGGGACAGATTACGCACGCTTTGCGTCTCAAGATCTATTCGTATTGCACGATGATCAGAGTTCATATAGCTAGATAACACCTCCCACTTAAATGATCTTGCTACGGTTCGGCTCGCAAAAGTAAGATCAACTACTGACGTGCGCCCTGGTCCAACATAAGTTGGGGTGCTGCCGTCGTTCAATAAAATTGCGTCAATCTGCGCAAAGGTTGATAAAACCAACTCACCTCTTCGTTTCTGGGTTTCTCCACGCTCGCCAAGTTGGTTGTTCCAACTTGATGACCAAGCGTTGAAGTCCCCCGATAACGAATTTGTGGATACCGGTTACGGCCATTACCGTGTTATCCAACATGTTCTGGAACTCTTCCATACTAAATCTAGGTGGCGCGTAAACGCTAACCACTCGCATATCACCTATGTCAACTATCATTAAACCCTTCAGAGCCTTACTGACTACCTTAACTGGTAAGTCCGCGTTAACCACTACCGCTGCTGTGTTATCGTCATTGCGTAACACTTTGACGTTGGTTGTTGCCAGATACGGATCTGCAATCAACACTATATCCGCAGATTCTTCCCTAATCGTTTGCCACATTAATTGAAATGCAGCATAACTATGATTCTGGTTATGTTGTAGCAACCTAACCATTATTATCTAATCGTTCGCCTACGGGGACACATATAACTGCCCGTTGCGTGAAGGTTCTGTGACCTCGTACCGCAATCCAAACACTTGACAGAGTTGGTACAAGCTTGCTTCTTGTGTCCACTCAAACCGCATTTCCAGCACAGATTACTTCTGTCTGGTTCCCTACAATGGTAGCTCGTATGGCCTACCTTCCAACACTTATAGCATTTCTGCTCTTCCATAACCTCGCGGATATGGCATATCGACCAACCAACTTTCAGCTTTCCCAAATTCAAGAAGCTTTGAAAGTCTGGCAGCGATACGTTGATCCGTGCCCACTGCGTACCGGCCGCGCGGCCTTTCTTCATTTTGATACGATCTGTTTCTATCTCGATGTTGAGCTGTGCTTTGACAGACTCCGCAACCTCCTCTGGGGTGGTAATTTCATCGAGATGCATGATCTCAATCATTTTAGAAGGAGCTAGCGTTCTCACTGACGCCTTGCCCTTCACCGCTTCCTTAACCTTTGGGGCAATTGCACTAGCAGAACTACCCTGCTTAAGTTCTAGCAACATGCCTCCATTCTGGGCCCGTCGGACCTTAGAGATTGTCTCTCCAACCGATTTAAGAGCATCGGACTGCTTCATTTCCTTGAGCAATTTCGCCAGCTCCTCGGAAGTGCAGTCCGATATCAGCAGAGCCTCAGGCCGCTTTCTGGGCTTATTCTGCTTCTTCTTGCTCTTCTTCTTCTTCCTCTTATTAATTCTACCCTCATTAATATTCGGTCCGTTTCTCGGACTTGGAATATTTTCCACCGCTTCCCTAACAGAGGTCAACCTCGATGGTTGTTGTTGTTGTTGTTGCAATCTTTGCAACCCACTTGGACCAGGCTGTTGGTCATCAGCCACTGGTCTTCTGCCTTTTCGCGTTTGCGGCCCGAATCCATCGTTACCGTCAAACGACGTTTGCGTTTGACGGTCGAGGACCTGCTGCATGCGATTTACGGCTCTGTACCTTCGAAATTCGGACATTACCTCATCGAGGAAGTCCATCATTACCGTAACTAGCGTAAAATGGGAAGACTCATCATCGAGTTTGCTTATCCCAAAACGCATCGCCTCCATTCGATCTTGAAGATCCATGAACGCTTGGTCCGGATCTTTCTTGTCAACCCCTTGGTCTTTTGACCTTCTTAGTTTTCGTGTTACTCATTCTATTGGGCTCAAACTCAGGCCCGCTATCCGCGTCTGTTTATGCAGTCTCCTATTTGGTTCCGTGGGTGGCTATGAAACAGGGAGCTCCACGCGAGGTTGGCCCGCGCCCTTATGAGACGACGGGCTCAGTGCCGAACCGGAGCAAAGTGGGGCTGAACCCACCCACACCTGCATTTGCCATAGAGCGTATCGTATGGCGACAGTCTTGGAGCGCTACCTAAGACTTGCTAAGTTTTAATAGAGCGGTGACAGAATCCCCTTAGCCCTCCCCGTTTCAAGCAGGTTTCACCCTGCTTTACTAAGGGTTCGGCGGGTTCATCCGCCAGCCCGTGTACATCCTAATTATGCCATAAACCGTACCCTAGTCTAATCCGCGCAGAGGTATTATCCTCTCGAGTTCAGTATCCCGCTTGACAGAATGTAGGGTGTGGCGACTTAACACCACACCTCCTGCGACGTTGTCATGCTCAACGCCGTCTTCACCG
>NW_024412104.1:282500-285000 GCF_016920715.1 Anopheles arabiensis | reverse complement strand
TTGGCGCGCCTAAGCTACTGGCCCGTAGAGTAAAATGGTACCCCCAACAAAGTTGTCGATTGACATTCTGATTGCACTTTTCATCATCTAGGGTGCGTTCCTTACACGTTTTGAGGTGTTTTAGCGAAAAACATGTTTTGAGCCACACGAGCTCTCCGGCCCGTTCGGTGCACATTTTTGAAAAAAGCTAGGAGCTGCCCCTAGGTTCGGGGTGTCACAAAATATTGAAAAGTGGTCAAAAACCGCTATCCAGAATCGGATGTAGAATCATTAGACGAACTTAAAATTGTTCTACGACCAATGTCTGCGACGTTTAGTATTCAAGATATGGCCCGCCCTAGGTCTGACCTGGCATTTTCGTGAAAATTTAAAGCATGGCCATAGGGACGGGTAAAATAGCTATTTTGAAGCAAAAAACCACCTCACTTTAAATGGCCATAACTTTTGAAAAACAAGAGCTAGGGTGCGTTCCTTACACGTTTTGAGGTGTTTTAGCGAAAAACATGTTTTGAGCCACACGAGCTCTCCGGCCCGTTCGGTGCACATTTTTGAAAAAAGCTAGGGAGCTGCCCCTAGGTTCGGGGTGTCACAAAATATTGAAAAGTGGTCAAAAAACCGCTATCCAGAATCGGATGTAGAATCATTAGACGAACTTAAAATTGTTCTACAACCCCCAGTCCGACGCCTCGTATTCGAGATATAGCACTTTGTAGGTCTGACCGAGCAATTTTGTACTGAAATGTATGGCGGACATGTTATTCATTAAACAACATTAACTTGCATCGTGCCCTACTTCATCGGCACAGCTACTATCGACTATCTATTGTTGAAATGGATTGAGTTTGACCATTTTAGCTCTTTTCTTATGCCGTGCACCAACAGTGTGTACCGATCAGGGAAAGTACACTACTTACGCGTTCATGGATGTATATGTTGGTACAAGTTGCCGGTCGGAATAGCAGTGCACCAAAACTGTGTACCGATCAGGAAAGTACAAGACGGAGGGCGCAGCCCGAGCGTACGCGTTCATAGATGTCCATGTTGGTACAACCTACATGTACGTACCTTGTTTTTGTATCAAAAGTTCCAATAAAGTGTTTGTATGCTTAAAATGCTTATCTCAACCGGTCACCTTTTGGCCTGCCCTTTTATAGACAGAAACCTAGAACGATACTCGCGATGTTTGTGTTTTTCCATTCGCCCGGGACGACGAAATGAGCTCTGTGCACATCGTGCAGAAAACTGTCTCCTCCTCGTATGTTTTTGTCCCTCCACGCATATAATCACCCACATTTGTGTTCAACACGGACGGCGCAGCCCGAGCGAACGCGTTAATGTTTATGTTTGTGCACACTAAAGTTACAATCCTAGGATTTGGTTATTGCGTCGCAGTGCCCGACCGTCGCGGACACCATTCTTGGACAAAAGTCCAAGTACGTAGAGTACATTCCCTAGGTATGTGCCCGTTCGTGACTTTCGTTGCGTGCTTACAGACACGCTTGGGTATGTTTACCATACAAGGTTTACTAGGAAAACCTGGGAAGGACGCTTGCCCTCCCGTCGCGGACACCATTCTTGGAAAGAAGTCCTGGTACTTAGCGTTCTTTAATGTACTTGATCAGTTTGTATTGCAATTGCTTTGTGCCATTGACTTTTGCTAATGCTCACTAAGGGTGTTCGTTTGCGATGTGTATGATAAGCAACTGTCTATTCTAACCAGCAGTTAATCAACACTTTTCACCCAAATCATAGGAACGTAGAGTACTTTCCCTGATCGGTACACAATTTTGGTGCACCTCTAACTTCGCCAGCACTTTATCGTTACGTTTTGTGCACAACCTTGGGACATGGTGTAAGTTTCATCATTGTTATGTTTGATTCGGTTTATTATGATTGAAAAATACGCTACGTCCCAGAAATCTGAACTCGAATACTTTTGCCACGTTGCGCAAAAGCTACTGAGCAACTCCTAGCCGTTTACCGATTTATAATTTAATTTTCGTTATTAGTTTTAAAAATACGCTAAGTCCCAAAAATCTGAACTCGAATACTTTTTCTATGTGCCGCCAAAAGCTACTGAGCAACGCCTAGGTTGGTACATTTTTGGTACATGGAGTGTATGCGTGCAGGCGTACTGCCGTGCTGGACCGGAAAATCGCACTTGCTACTAGAACGTAGAGTAATTCCCTAGATAGGTGCTTTTGCATGCCTCTGTTCGACGTCCATGCAACTTGGAACGTGCGACACACGTAGCTAGGCTTCCCCATACATATTCCCTAGGGTAGCACCAAATTGCACACTTTCAGGGGTATATTTTGGTACGGTGTACTGTGCATGGTACAAGTATCATTAGCTCGTGCAATTTATTTTGCATCAAGTTGCGATTGCTGGTGCGTCGAGATAGGAGTGTTTCGCGACTTTTGCCAAGCTTTGGTGCCATTTGGTGAATAATTAATGTTCTAGCCACAATAAACGTGCCACATAATGCCAATAACGAAAA
>NW_024412104.1:270000-272500 GCF_016920715.1 Anopheles arabiensis | reverse complement strand
ACTTTCTAGGAAGCTTGTACTTAGACATGCATGGCTTAACCTTTGAGACGAGCGTATATCACTGGTAGGATCAACCAGAATTCGAGTCAATTGCTTGAACACGAACTACACTCTTGATCACGCGAGGCGCAAGTCCCCGTGACCACCGAGATTTGTTCTGTGACGCCGGAGCGTCGTTGGCGCCACTCGATAGACTGCACAAGCAGACAACGTCGGATGCATTGCACACGGCTAGCGGATCTACTCTCTGCACTGCGTCGGGTGTTCCTACGTCTGTCTGGAGACATTGCTAGGCCAGTACGGCACTCTGCGCACTCTTGCTTGTCCTCTTCGAGCGACGGGCCTCTAAGCGGGGTTGTATTCCGGTACGACACATCGACTGGTACACATTGCACGCACTAACGATCTCTGCACTGAATGGAACTCATTCATAACCACCGTGACGGGAGACTTTGCTAGTACGCACGATACTCTGCGCATGTGCACATGTTTTACAACCCAACCAACTTAAGCACCTAGGGAAGTTGTGATGCCATCTGAACACCCACCGACTGATGCATTGAACGGCTAAAGTTGACCTTCAATCCGAACTGGCACTTTGCGGCGTGGAGGCAGTTGCGCGACCACTCCTATCCCAAACCAACAAAGCATGGTGTATCCTAAGTGTTCGGTACAAGCACACCACGACGGGACACATTGAACGGTTCAGCGATCTCTGCACTAGTGGAAGAACTCCAACGTGATACGGGAGACATTGCTCTAAACCGAACGGCATCTCTGCGCGTTTACTTGACGCACCCCAACTTGGTCAACTGTTGGACTTTTTCGTAATCACGGCGGGACACATTGAACGAGCTCTAACGGATCTCTGCACGCATGGAACATGGTGGCGGGAATCATTGTTAGAACCGAACGGCGCCTCTGCGCGATGTACAAAGCCCAACAGGAACCTCGTATCGGCTGCCGAGCCGGAGCTTGAACAACTTGGACTTTCACCTCTAATTTATATCAACTCACCACTCCCCGAGGGATCCGCAGAATTGCTTCTGGGTCCCGTATCGTTATTGCGATTCGTGTTTGCATTACACTACATTGAACTATTCCAACTTGTTTATCCGCATGGCGAACATTTGCTGCATAGAACATTTAAGTTCCACTTCGCTCTCCCCTACGTGGGTCTGAGCTTCGCTCTCAGGGAAAAAATATGCCACATTTGGTAGGGAGACCCGGTTTCATCACGCTTTGTGCCCTGCACCATATATACCCTCATAAATTTATTCATTGGATTAGATCCAAGGAACACCAGATCATGCACCACTACCCATTATAGCTCATCGAGCTTAGCGTGAATCCTTCGGGTTTCCTAAGAAGTTCGATTGGTCTTGCAGAGTTTAAAGACAACGAAGCTTAGTTTCAAGCAATGGTTAATATACGCGTATTCAAAACCCTTAGCTGTTACAACTTTTTACTAGAAACCATCACGACGAAGTCTTTGGGTCCGTAGACCCGTGATGTACTGCTCCAGGAACGTTTTGATAGGGTGGAAGCTCAAAATCATAGGTTAAAATCATCGGCAGAGCCCACCAGACACCACTTTTGCTTCATTAGTTCGGACTATAGGCATACGACGATTTTTATCGCGGAGGGGACGTATGACCCAAACGGGGCTTAATGACCCACTGCCACTGCAAACCATGCTCCTACGACTAAATAGAGGTAAAAACTACGATTTGGTGCAATCTTCATGTTTGACCTCGTAGCAAGGTACCCTCCCTATAGTAGGCAATGAACAAATGATCATAATCCCAGGAGGGCAAAAATGGGAACCCGAAAGGAAAGCGCTGTTGGCGCGCCTAAGCTACTGGCCCGTAGAGTAAAAATGGTACCCCCAACAAAGTTGTCGATTGACATTCTGATTGCACTTTTCATCATCTAGGGTGCGTTCCTTACACGTTTTGAGGTGTTTTAGCGAAAAACATGTTTTGAGCCACACGAGCTCTCCGGCCCGTTCGGTGCACATTTTTGAAAAAAGCTAGGAGCTGCCCCTAGGTTCGGGGTGTCACAAAATATTGAAAAGTGGTCAAAAACCGCTATCCAGAATCGGATGTAGAATCATTAGACGAACTTAAAATTGTTCTACAACCCCCAGTCCGACGCCTCGTATTCGAGATATAGCACTTTGTAGGTCTGACCGAGCAAATTTGTACTGAAATGTATGGCGGACATGTTATTCATTAAACAACATTAACTTGCATCGTGCCCTACTTCATCGGCACAGCTACTATCGACTATCTATTGTTGAAATGGATTGAGTTTGACCATTTTAGCTCTTTTCTTATGCCGTGCACCAACAGTGTGTACCGATCAGGGAAAGTACACTACTTACGCGTTCATGGATGTATATGTTGGTACAAGTTGCCGGTCGGAATAGCAGTGCACCAAAACTGTGTACCGATCAGGAAAGTACAAGACGGAGGGCGCAGCCCGAGCGTACGCGTTC
>NW_024412104.1:250000-260000 GCF_016920715.1 Anopheles arabiensis | reverse complement strand
CCACGACAGGTGGTCATGGATCTGGACCCCAGATACCGGATCGACTGTTTGCTGTGTATGATGGTGTCCCCGACGCGGAACGGCACCCTCAGTTGACCTCTTCGCAGACTGGAGATCATTACTCCTTCCGTCTTCTCCGGAGCGAGCTGCAGGTGATGGTCCTCCATCCAAGCCGCAATCGCGTCCACTGCCTGTTCAGCCACCGATGCCGCCTCCTCTGGTGTGCAACCCCGTGCCATGACCACTATGTCATCCGCATAGCCGATGACGCTAGCCCCTTCAGGAAGCTCGACCCGCAACACGCCGTCGTACATGATGTTCCACAGGGTCGGGCCCAGAATGGACCCCTGTGGAACACCTGCAGTCACTCGGCGTGTAACGGGCCCGTCTGCGGTGTCATAGACGAGCTCCCTGTTTTCGAAGTAGTCTCTCAGGATGTTGCGGAGCTGCCTCGGCACGCCTTTGTCCTCCAGCGCCGTAGCGATGCACTGCCAGCTGGCAGTGTTAAATGCATTACGCACATCCAGCGCCACTACTAGAAGGCAGCGTTTGTCCCTGTTGTTGGTGCGGCCAAATGACATCGCGTGACGGCCTGCATCCACCACCAGCTGAATCGCCTGCACTGTCGAACGGCCCCTCCTGAACCCGTACTGGTTTTCTGCCAACCTCGGTGATTCAGGAGCCTCGATGACATCATTTATTCGCGACAGCAGCAACCGCTCGTACGCTTTGCCCGGGTTGTTCAGCAGCAGAATCGGGCGGAAGGATGAAGCGAGCCCCGGTGGCTTGCCCGGCTTGGGGATCAGGGCCAGTTTCTGCTTCTTCCACTCATCCGGGAACCGCTCGTTGTCCAAGCATTCCTGGAACAACTTCTTGAAG
Organism: Anopheles arabiensis; assembly: GCF_016920715.1. Classification (NCBI taxonomy): domain Eukaryota; kingdom Metazoa; phylum Arthropoda; class Insecta; order Diptera; family Culicidae; genus Anopheles; species Anopheles arabiensis. The sequence continues at coordinate 259,121 of NW_024412104.1, read as the reverse complement.
ATGTCCGTATGCTTCCGGATGGCGGCCGTCAAAGCAGCGTTTGGCACACCATCCAGTCCTGGAGCCTTCCTCGGATTCAGCGAGCTCGCGATGTCCAACAGCTCCTGTTCATTAACGTCCCGAACTGGTTCCTCCTCTCCCTCTCCAGGACTTGGCCTGGTGACGCTGGCCAGTCAACCGGAGGATGCTGGGGAACAGAGTGGAAACGATACCTCTAGCACCGATGAATCGCGCTCTCTCGCCGTCCAGCTTCCACGAAGGCGGCTTAGTACGTTGCGGTACCATTGTCCCGTCTCGTCTTCCGCGAGGCCCCGCAGCATTTCATCGAAGTGCTCCTTCTTGCTGGTGGTGATGGCTGAATCCAGGGCGGTACGCACCTGGAGAAGGTCGCTGGCTGCGGCGATTTGCTCTTCCTCGTCGATGGCAGTTTCAAGGCGTTCCTTAGCGAGGCGGCAGTTCTCACACAGGACCTCGATTGCTGGCGTCCACCAATACGCAGGTCGTCCCGAGTGACCTTGTGAAGGGAACACTCGCGCCATGGCTGCGTCACAAGCTTCCGTCATGACTTTCTCCAGGCTTTCGGCATTTGTAACCCGCTCTGCGAACGAAGCTACGTCGAGCGCTACACCGAAAAGCTCGGCATCGAACTGACGGCTACGCCATCTCGTGCCGCTTTCTCGCGTGGAAGGACCCTCCTGTCGACGACTATCTGCCGCTGACCGCTGGAACAGCTCCCCTACAGCAAACCGAATGTACACGTGGTCACTGTACGAGTATCTGCTCATAATCCTCCACCGATGCTCCGGAATGGTGTTAACTCCGGCGATGCTGCGGCTGGCGAAGGCAACGTCCACCACGCTCGGGCGAGCCACTCCGTTGCCTAGGAAGGTTGGGGCGGTGCCGGTGTTTAACACCTCCAGCCCCAAGCTGTCGACAAGCTGGACCGCAGCCTCTCCCTTTGCGTTGATGCGGCCACTTCCCAAACAGTGTGCCACGCATTGAGATCCCCGCAAAGACGACGCGCGGGTGACCTCTCGCCAGCACATCGATGCGCTGCATTACCTCCTCGAACTCAGAGACGCCCGCTGAGGGCGACACGTAGCAACATATGAAGAGCACACCATTTATCCGGGCAGCCGCGATCCCAGACTGCGTCACAGAGACCACTTGCTGAACCGGGTACGTTTCGCTGCTGGCTATGATGGCCACCTTCCCGTCCCTGTCGGCCACCCAGTTCCCATTGTTCCTGGGGACACTGTGCAGCTCCACCATCAGACAGACATCCACCCGCTCCATCCGCATCGTGTTGAGCGCCAGGTCTTGCGCGCTCCTACTGCGATTGACGTTGATCTGTAGCACTTCCATTTCAGTTCGAGGGTTGTCCACCGCAGGCTGCGGCACCAATACGGTGGGCACCGCCACACAGCATGCACTTGATCTCGTTGGTGCAACCCGACGCCTTGTGAGTTTGGTCACCACACCGTAGACAACGCTTGGACCGATCCTCACCCGTGCACGTCGCGGCGATGTGTCCCGCTCCAGACACCGGAAGCAGCGAGTCAGCTGACCCGATACTTTTGGGGCTTCATGTACCGAACAATACGTGTAGCCCAGCTCCAGTCGACGATCTTTGACGAGTTCCGCTTCTGCTCGTGGGAGGCGCACGCGAGCCCGCTTCGTCATGTCTCGGCGCTCCCAAAGGTTCACGGTGGCCACCAATGACTGCTTTCCAAGAGTGGTCATGAGCGCCTTTTGATCGCCTCCTCGTCGATCATGTTGTCGATTCCAGTCAGGACGACCTCAGCCATCTCTGTTCTGACGGTTACCGATCCACTCTCCCCGATGATCTCCTGGATGATGTCCTTCAGCGCCGCGCTATCGACGTCGCGGGACAAAGGCAGCAGGAGGTGGTCCCTCGGCGTTCTTCTGCCAACCCCAATTTGCCGCTGGAAATCGGCAATCCGCGGGTTGGTCCGTATCCTCACATACATTTCCTTGAAGGACACTCCTGGGGCGGGCACAACGACGATTTCATCCGGGCGTTTTCGTCGCGGACGCCGCTTCTCCTGCTGATGAATGCCCATCCGCTGCTGCTGCTGCTGCCCATTTTGCTGGTGCGGCCACTGCTGATGCTGCCGGTGTGCTGGCTGCCGCTGGGCTGACTGCTGGGGCAGATTCACTCCGTTCTGCTTATTCCCGCGCCGATTGCCGCGAACGACCTCCACCCACGTTCCTGCCTCGTCCGGTACCGCCGAGGATGCCGACTCCGTCACGCCCTGACGCTGAGCACGCACGCTCTGCTGCACCGTCGGCCATTGCTGCGCAGGTAGCCGCTGCTGCCGTTGTTGTTTCTGCTGCTGCTGACGCCACCTTTGGCGCTGTTGATCTTCCAGCTGTTGCCGCTGTTCCTGTCGTTGCTGGCTTTCCATCCTCCGAAGCAGCTCCTGCTCTCGCTGCAGTTCCTGCTGGCTCTCTAGCCGAGCTCCGCTGGTTCCACCAAGGGTTTGCGCTAGAAGAGCGTTGAACAGCTCCTTCTCCTTGCGAAGCTCTTCGCGGTGTTCCGCTTCGCGTACCCGAGCTTCTTCGCGCGCCTCTCTTACCTCCCTTTGCGCTTCCTTCAGCTGCTCGTTGAGGCCTCCATTTGCAAGCGCAGCAACTGGATTTGCTCCTCCAACCGCTTGACAATGCCGACCGTCGTCTCATTGTCAGCTTTTGCATCCGCCAGCATCCGACGCACTTCTCCGGTGGAAACCGGTGTTGAAGTCGCCAGCTTCGTCGCCGTTCCCGCCGATTTCACTCCTCCCGTCGCCATGGTCCTCGCTGACACTCCTGCCGATGACGGTTCTTCAACGATGGTCCCGAGTTTTTCTCGCTCACCAGCTTCTTAATAACGACCGCAGGACGCTCATCGACCGATATGGTCCTTCCTCTCAGTTGCTTATCCATGGTGGCGGGTTGCTACCCCCGCCACCACGAATTTCCCCCCGGCGCTTGTGGATGCTATGAGAAGCGCACACACAGTGACACGGAACGCTACGCGCAAGCAACGGAGCGCCACACGCGGCAACAGCCGAGAATGTTCCACTCGCTTGCGCACACACTGTCGAGAAAGTTCTAGATAATTCAAGAAAATTCTTCTCGCGCGCGCGAGGACGGAGCGCCACACGCGGCAACTGCCGAGAATGTTCCACTCGCTTGCGCACACACTCACACACACATACACACACGCGCGGGCAAAAAGCCACGCGCGGCAACTGTCGAGAAAGTTCTAGATAGTTCCAGAGTATTCTACTCGCTCGCGCGCACACACTCACGCTTTCACGAAGCATGCACGCGCGGGCAACGGAGCCACGCGCGCAACGTCAACGGCCGAGAATGTTCCACTCGCTTGCGCACACACTCACTCGTATGTACACCCGCGCGGGCAAAGGAAGCCACGCACGGCAACAGCCGAGAAAGTTCCAGATAGTTCCAGAAAACTCTCCTCGTTCTCGCGCACACACTCGCTTATACGAAACACAAGCCCGGACAACGAAGCGCCACGCGCGTCAACAGCCGAGAATGTTCCACTCGCTTGAGCACACACTCACAAACGCATACACAAACGCACGGGCAAAAGAAAGCCACGCACGGCAACAGCCGAGAAAGTTCCAGATAGTTCCAAAGTTCACCTCGCTTCCGCTTCGCATACACACGCTCACTATTATTCGATACACGGATATCAATCGCTCCCACTCTCTCGCTCTCACGAACACCCTCTCACCACACGGAGCACTGCGCAAACACGTCCGTTCGGGTCGAGCTCTCGATTGCGACTGCAAGCTCCACTTCTTGTGGTGCCCTTCCGTCAATTCCTTTAAGTTTCAACTTTGCAACCATACTTCCCCGGAACCCGATTTTGGTTTCCCGGAAGCTACTGAGAGCACCGAAGGTAGGTAGCGTCTCCCAATTGCTAATTGGCATCGTTTACGGTTAGAACTAGGGCGGTATCTAATCGCCTTCGATCCTCTAACTTTCGTTCTTGATTAATGAAAGCATCCTTGGCAAACGCTTTCGCTTCTGTGGGTCCTACGACGGTCTACGAATTTCACCTCTCGCGCCGTAATACCAATGCCCCGACTACTTCTGTTAATCATTACCTCTTGGTCTATTACAAACCAACGAAACCACTCAGACCGAGGTCATGTTCCATTATTCCATGCAAAATTATTCTCGGCCAACGCCGGCCCCGGAGGACCGGACGCTTTGAACTAGCCTGCTTTGAGCACTCTAATTTGTTCAAGGTAAACGAGAGTTCCCGGGCACCATGAAGCTGGGTCGAACAAGACCTTGACCGACGAGGTCGCGGCGACAAGTCCTGACCCGTCACGGAGTAGAACGCCCAGGTACACCATTGTGAGTCGCAGCCGCGAGCGCGTACACGGACGGTCCCAACCGAGAGGCCGGGCGCCCGCGACGGACGCGAGTCTGGACGGGGTATCAACTTCGAACGTTTTAACCGCAACAACTTTAATATACGCTAGTGGAGCTGGAATTACCGCGGCTGCTGGCACCAGACTTGCCCTCCACTTGATCCTTGCAAAAGGATTTATGCTCAACTCATTCCAATTATGGACCATCGTTAGAGAGGTCCATATTGTTATTTCTCGTCACTACCTCCCCGTGCCGGGATTGGGTAATTTACGCGCCTGCTGCCTTCCTTGGATGTGGTAGCCATTTCTCAGGCTCCCTCTCCGGAATCGAACCCTGATTCCCCGTTACCCGTCGCAACCATGGTAGTCCTCTACACTACCATCAATAGTTGATAGGGCAGACATTTGAAAGATCTGTCGTCAGTCGCAAGCGACCGTACGATCGGCATCCTTATCCAGATTTCAACTCAAAGCGCCCGGAGGCGATTGGTTTAACTAATAAGTGCACCAGTTCCGCCGACCCGGAGGCCAACAGTCCCGGCATAATGCATGTATTAGCTCTGGCTTTTCCACAGTTATCCAAGTAACTGTTTGGATGAGGATCTTGTAAATTATAGCTGTTATACTGAGCCTTATGCGGTTTCACTTTCTAGGAAGCTTGTACTTAGACATGCATGGCTTAACCTTTGAGACGAGCGTATATCACTGGTAGGATCAACCAGAATTCGAGTCAATTGCTTGAACACGAACTACACTCTTGATCACGCGAGGCGCAAGTCCCCGTGACCACCGAGATTTGTTCTGTGACGCCGGAGCGTCGTTGGCGCCACTCGATAGACTGCACAAGCAGACAACGTCGGATGCATTGCACATGGCTAGCGGATCTACTCTCTGCACTGCGTCGGGTGTTCCTACGTCTGTCTGGAGACATTGCTAGGCCAGTACGGTGGCACTCTGCGCACTCTTGCTTGTCCTCTTCGAGCGACGGGCCTCTAAGCGGGGTTGTATTCCGGTACGACACATCGACTGGTACACATTGCACGCACTAACGATCTCTGCACTGAATGGAACTCATTCATAACCACCGTGACGGGAGACTTTGCTAGTACGCACGATACTCTGCGCATGTGCACATGTTTTACAACCCAACCAACTTAAGCACCTAGGGGAAGTTGTGATGCCATCTGAACACCCACCGACTGATGCATTGAACGGCTAAAGTTGACCTTCAATCCGAACTGGCACTTTGCGGCGTGGAGGCAGTTGCGCGACCACTCCTATCCCAAACCAACAAAGCATGGTGTATCCTAAGTGTTCGGTACAAGCACACCACGACGGGACACATTGAACGGTTCAGCGATCTCTGCACTAGTGGAAGAACTCCAACGTGATACGGGAGACATTGCTCTAAACCGAACGGCATCTCTGCGCGTTTACTTGACGCACCCCAACTTGGTCAACTGTTGGACTTTTTCGTAATCACGGCGGGACACATTGAACGAGCTCTAACGGATCTCTGCACGCATGGAACATGGTGGCGGGAATCATTGCTAGAACCGAACGGCGCCTCTGCGCGATGTACAAAGCCCAACAGGAACCTCGTATCGGCTGCCGAGCCGGAGCTTGAACAACTTGGACTTTCACCTCTAATTTATATCAACTCACCACTCCCCGAGGGATCCGCAGAATTGCTTCTGGGTCCCGTATCGTTATTGCGATTCGTGTTTGCATTACACTACATTGAACTATTCCAACTTGTTTATCCGCATGGCGAACATTTGCTGCATAGAACATTTAAGTTCCACTTCGCTCTCCCCTACGTGGGTCTGAGCTTCGCTCTCAGGGAAAAAATATGCCACATTTGGTAGGGAGACCCGGTTTCATCACGCTTTGTGCCCTGCACCATATATACCCTCATAAATTTATTCATTGGATTAGATCCAAGGAACACCAGATCATGCACCACTACCCATAATAGCTCATCGAGCTTAGCGTGAATCCTTCGGGTTTCCCTAAGAAGTTCGATTGGTCTTGCAGAGTTTAAAGACAACGAAGCTTAGTTTCAAGCAATGGTTAATATACGCGTATTCAAAACCCTTAGCTGTTACAACTTTTTTACTAGAAACCATCACGACGAAGTCTTTGGGTCCGTAGACCCGTGATGTACTGCTCCAGGGAACGTTTTTATAGGGTGGAAGCTCAAAATCATAGGTTAAAATCATCGGCAGAGCCCACCAGACACCACTTTTGCTTCATTAGTTCGGACTATAGGCATACGACGATTTTTATCGCGGAGGGACGTATGACCCAAACGGGGGCTTAATGACCCACTGCCACTGCAAACCATGCTCCTACGACTAAATAGAGGTAAAAACTACGATTTGGTGCAATCTTCATGTTTGACCTCGTAGCAAGGTACCCTCCCTATAGTAGGCAATGAGCAAATGATCATAATCCCAGGAGGGCAAAAATGGGAACCCGAAAGGAAAGCGCTGTTGGCGCGCCTAAGCTACTGGCCCGTAGAGTAAAATGGTACCCCCAACAAAGTTGTCGATTGACATTCTGATTGCACTTTTCATCATCTAGGGTGCGTTCCTTACACGTTTTGAGGTGTTTTAGCGAAAAACATGTTTTGAGCCACACGAGCTCTCCGGCCCGTTCGGTGCACATTTTTGAAAAAAGCTAGGAGCTGCCCCTAGGTTCGGGGTGTCACAAAATATTGAAAAGTGGTCAAAAACCGCTATCCAGAATCGGATGTAGAATCATTAGACGAACTTAAAATTGTTCTACAACCCCCAGTCCGACGCCTCGTATTCGAGATATAGCACTTTGTAGGTCTGACCGAGCAATTTTGTACTGAAATGTATGGCGGACATGTTATTCATTAAACAACATTAACTTGCATCGTGCCCTACTTCATCGGCACAGCTACTATCGACTATCTATTGTTGAAATGGATTGAGTTTGACCATTTTAGCTCTTTTCTTATGCCGTGCACCAACAGTGTGTACCGATCAGGGAAAGTACACTACGTACGCGTTCATGGATGTATATGTTGGTACAAGTTGCCGGTCGGAATAGCAGTGCACCAAAACTGTGTACCGATCAGGAAAGTACAAGACGGAGGGCGCAGCCCGAGCGTACGCGTTCATAGATGTCCATGTTGGTACAACCTACATGTACGTACCTTGTTTTTGTATCAAAAGTTCCAATAAAGTGTTTGTATGCTTAAAATGCTTATCTCAACCGGTCACCTTTTGGCCTGCCCTTTTATAGACAGAAACCTAGAACGATACTCGCGATGTTTGTGTTTTTCCATTCGCCCGGGACGACGAAATGAGCTCTGTGCACATCGTGCAGAAAACTGTCTCCTCCTCGTATGTTTTTGTCCCTCCACGCATATAATCACCCACATTTGTGTTCAACACGGACGGCGCAGCCCGAGCGAACGCGTTAATGTTTATGTTTGTGCACACTAAAGTTACAATCCTAGGATTTGGTTATTGCGTCGCAGTGCCCGACCGTCGCGGACACCATTCTTGGACAAAAGTCCAAGTACGTAGAGTACATTCCCTAGGTATGTGCCCGTTCGTGACTTTCGTTGCGTGCTTACAGACACGCTTGGGTATGTTTACCATACAAGGTTTACTAGGAAAACCTGGGAAGGACGCTTGCCCTCCCGTTGCGGACACCATTCTTGGAAAGAAGTCCTGCTACGTAGCGTTCTTTAATGTACTTGATCAGTTTGTATTGCATTTGCTTTGTGCAATTGACTTTTGCTAATGCTCACTAAGGGGTGTTCGTTTGCGATGTGTATGATAAGCAACTGTCTATTCTAACCAGCAGTTAATAACACTTTTCACCCAAATCATAGGAACGTAGAGTACTTTCCCTGATCGGTACACAATTTTGGTGCACCTCTAACTTCGCCAGCACTTTATCGTTACGTTTTGTGCACAACCTTGGGACATGGGTGTAAGTTTCATCATTGTTATGTTTGATTCGGTTTATTATGATTGAAAAAAACGCTACGTCCTAGAAATCTGAACTCGACTTGTTGCGCAAAAAGCTACTGAGCAACTCCTAGCCGTTTACCGATTTAAAATTTAATTTTCGTTATTAGTTTTAAAAATACGCTAAGTCCCAAAAATCTGAACTCGAATACTTTTTCTATGTGCCGCCAAAAGCTACTGAGCAACGCCTAGGTTGGTACATTTTGGTACATGGAGTGTATGCGTGCAGGCGTACTGCCGTGCTGGACCGGAAAATCGCACTTGCTACTAGAACGTAGAGTAATTCCCTAGATAGGTGCTTTTGCATGCCTCTGTTCGACGTCCATGCAACTTGGAACGTGCGACACACGTAGCTAGGCTTCTCCATACATATTCCCTAGGGTAGCACCAAATTGCACACTTTCAGGGGTATATTTTGGTACGGTGTACTGTGCATGGTACAAGTATCATTAGCTCGTGCAATTTATTTTGCATCAAGTTGCGATTGCTGGTGCGTCGAGATAGGAGTGTTTCGCGACTTTTGCCAAGCTTTGGTGCCATTTTGTGAATAATTAATGTTCTAGCCACAATAAACGTGCAACATAATGCCAATAACGAAAACGCCATTTTCAAGGGACTTCCAGTCAAAATGTTTGCAATCAGCGCTTTCCTGTCGAGTTCAGGATTTGGGACTGAGCGTTTTTTCACGATCCAATC
>NW_024412104.1:227500-235000 GCF_016920715.1 Anopheles arabiensis | reverse complement strand
CGAAAAACATGTTTTGAGCCACACGAGCTCTCCGGCCCGATCGGTGCACATTTTTGAAAAAGCTAGGAGCTGCCCCTAGGTTCGGGGTGTCACAAAATATTGAAAAGTGGTCAAAAACCGCTATCCAGAATCGGATGTAGAATCATTAGACGAACTTAAAATTGTTCTACAACCCCCAGTCCGACGCCTCGTATTCGAGATATAGCACTTTGTAGGTCTGACCGAGCAATTTTGTACTGAAATGTATGGCGGACATGTTATTCATTAAACAACATTAACTTGCATCGTGCCCTACTTCATCGGCACAGCTACTATCGACTATCTATTGTTGAAATGGATTGAGTTTGACCATTTTAGCTCTTTTCTTATGCCGTGCACCAACAGTGTGTACCGATCAGGGAAAGTACACTACGTACGCGTTCATGGATGTATATGTTGGTACAAGTTGCCGGTCGGAATAGCAGTGCACCAAAACTGTGTACCGATCAGGAAAGTACAAGACGGAGGGCGCAGCCCGAGCGTACGCGTTCATAGATGTCCATGTTGGTACAACCTACATGTACGTACCTTGTTTTTGTATCAAAAGTTCCAATAAAGTGTTTGTATGCTTAAAATGCTTATCTCAACCGGTCACCTTTTGGCCTGCCCTTTTATAGACAGAAACCTAGAACGATACTCGCGATGTTTGTGTTTTTCCATTCGCCCGGGACGACGAAATGAGCTCTGTGCACATCGTGCAGAAAACTGTCTCCTCCTCGTATGTTTTTGTCCCTCCACGCATATAATCACCCACATTTGTGTTCAACACGGACGGCGCAGCCCGAGCGAACGCGTTAATGTTTATGTTTGTGCACACTAAAGTTACAATCCTAGGATTTGGTTATTGCGTCGCAGTGCCCGACCGTCGCGGACACCATTCTTGGACAAAAGTCCAAGTACGTAGAGTACATTCCCTAGGTATGTGCCCGTTCGTGACTTTCGTTGCGTGCTTACAGACACGCTTGGGTATGTTTACCATACAAGGTTTACTAGGAAAACCTGGGAAGGACGCTTGCCCTCCCGTTGCGGACACCATTCTTGGAAAGAAGTCCTGCTACGTAGCGTTCTTTAATGTACTTGATCAGTTTGTATTGCATTTGCTTTGTGCAATTGACTTTTGCTAATGCTCACTAAGGGGTGTTCGTTTGCGATGTGTATGATAAGCAACTGTCTATTCTAACCAGCAGTTAAATAACACTTTTCACCCAAATCATAGGAACGTAGAGTACTTTCCCTGATCGGTACACAATTTTGGTGCACCTCTAACTTCGCCAGCACTTTATCGTTACGTTTTGTGCACAACCTTGGGACATGGTGTAAGTTTCATCATTGTTATGTTTGATTCGGTTTATTATGATTGAAAAATACGCTACGTCCTAGAAATCTGAACTCGAATACTTTTGCCACGTTGCGCAAAAAGCTACTGAGCAACTCCTAGCCGTTTACCGATTTAAAATTTAATTTTCGTTATTAGTTTTAAAAAATACGCTAAGTCCCAAAAATCTGAACTCGAATACTTTTTCTATGTGCCGCCAAAAGCTACTGAGCAACGCCTAGGTTGGTACATTTTTGGTACATGGAGTGTATGCGTGCAGGCGTACTGCCGTGCTGGACCGGAAAATCGCACTTGCTACTAGAACGTAGAGTAATTCCCCTAGATAGGTGCTTTTGCATGCCTCTGTTCGACGTCCATGCAACTTGGAACGTGCGACACACGTAGCTAGGCTTCTCCATACATATTCCCTAGGGTAGCACCAAATTGCACACTTTCAGGGGTATATTTTGGTACGGTGTACTGTGCATGGTACAAGTATCATTAGCTCGTGCAATTTATTTTGCATCAAGTTGCGATTGCTGGTGCGTCGAGATAGGAGTGTTTCGCGACTTTTGCCAAGCTTTGGTGCCATTTTGTGAATAATTAATGTTCTAGCCACAATAAACGTGCAACATAATGCCAATAACGAAAACGCCATTTTCAAGGGACTTCCAGTCAAAATGTTTGCAATCAGCGCTTTCCTGTCGAGTTCAGGATTTGGGACTGAGCGTTTTTTTCACGATCCAATCAAACGACCAGTTCGTGAATAAACAATTCATACAACAGTGCATCCCTTCAAAGTAGAAAAAGCCGAATGCTAGGGAGCTCCAGTCAAAAACGTTGTCATTGGCGCTTTCTTCTCGAGTTCAGGATTTGGGACTTAGTTTTTTCACGATCCAGCCAAAAGACCAGATCGTGAAATAAACGATTAATACAACTGTACTAGTACATCCCTTCAACTGAAGCAAGCGCACCATACATGACCCGTACGCTAATCATCCAAGCACATGACACGTCAACTAAGTCAACACATAATACAACTTGGAAAACTAACGGGTAAGTAGGTCATCTCGTACACGACGACACACCGACCAAACCAGGTCAACACGTCACATGCACAAGACATCCTACTACCAAGGCCGACCACCTCGACACACGACCTGTTAACCGAACATGGTCAACACCATCATGTGCAAGGCAACCGGGCCAAACGGGTCAACTTATACAACTTGTAACGAGCATGTGTAAGCTTACTGGTGTGGTCCGCACGGTCCTCACATCAAGACAATCAAGTCGAGAACGAGGCACGCCGACAAGCTCATTAGTGTTAAGTGTCCTTCTCCATCCTATGTCAAGTCACTCGTCTGACACGGAAGAAGCCAACTCTTGTCCACTAGTATAAAGGAACGGTCTCCAGACCAGGTCAAGTCACTCGTCTGACAAGGAAGGAGCACGCACCAAGCTTCACCAGAGCACGGTACCACGGTCCCCAGACCAAGATGGTTAGTTACGCCAACGAGGAAGGGGCACGCGTTCCCTTGCTACACTCAACTTAGTACACTCATGCTCTCACAAGAGTATCCCCTGTGTCGACGTGGTCCCCAGACCAAGACGAGCTTGCGCACATCGAGGAAGGGGCACACGGACAAACCACCAAGCATGGGTCGCCTGAGAGGATCGATGCGAACGCATCTCTACAACTCGCAGCTCCCAGCCTGAAGTCCCGTCGTTTGCGGGCGGTTGATAGGTGTCGAAACTAGGTATATCCACGTTGGGCAGAGCTCAAGCCAACGGCGTTCCCAGTTACGGTACTAACACGTGCAGCGAACTCCACTCATTGCGGCCTAGGTATAGCGGGATGAGACGCCGGGCTGCAGACGCAGACTCCAACGGATCTCAGAGGGTTGTTAGGCCCGCTAGCTTCCGAACACCTAATGGGTTTGAGAAGCGCTATCAGCTCGGATTGGCTACGACCTTAGAGGCGTTCAGGCATAATCCAGCGGACGTAGCGTCATACCAAAGTCCGGTCGGACTAGTATTGAGCCAGTGGTCCGTACCTGTGGTTCCTCTCGTACTGCACAGGAATTCCGTTAAGATAGCGACTATAAGCACACACCAGTAGGGTAAAACTAACCTGTCTCACGACGGTCTAAACCCAGCTCACGTTCCCTTGAAAGGGTGAACAATCCTACGCTTGGTGAATTTTGCTTCACAATGATAGGAAGAGCCGACATCGAAGGATCAAAAAGCCACGTCGCTATGAACGCTTGGCGGCCACAAGCCAGTTATCCCTGTCAGCAGCGGCTGAGGCGGCGAGAGCGAGAATGGCAGCAGCAGCAGCAGCAGCAGCAGCAGCAGCAGCAGCAGCAGCAGCAGCAGCAGCAGCAGCAGCAGCAGCAGCAGCAGCGGCAGCAGCGTCAGCAGCAGCAGCAGCAGCAGCAACGTCAGCAGCAGCAGCAGCAGCAGCAGCAGCAGCAGCAGCAGCAGCAGCAGCAGCAGCAGCAGCAGCAGCAGCGGCAACGTCAGCAGCAGCAGCAGCAGCAGCAGCAGCAGCAGCAGCAGCAGCAGCGCCAACAGCAGCAGCATCGTCAGCAGCAGCGTCAACAGCAGCGTCAGCAGCAGCTGCAGCAACAGCAACAGCAGCAGCAGTCGCTGCAAAGTTTGCTTCAACGCGAACAGAGGCAGCAGCAGCTTCCTCCACGACTACAGCAGCAACAGCAGCAACAGCAGCAGCCACAGCAACAACAGCAGCAGCAGCCGCAGCAGCAGCTCTGGACAACGGTGGTAAGAGGCCGCCCGTCCCAGCGGCAACGCCAACCGCAGCAGCAGCACCAGCAGCAGCAGCACCAGCAGCAGCAGCAGCAGCAGCAAGATGAGCGTTATGTCCCACCACAGCTCCGGCAGCAACGACAGCAGCAGCAGCGATCGCAGCAGCAGCAGCAGCGCTCGCAGCAGCAGCCGCAGCAGCAGCAGCAGCAACAGCGTCTGCAGCAACAGCGTCCGCAACAACAGCGTCAACAGCAGCAGCGATCACAGCAGCGAAAGCCGGCCAAGCCCGAGCTTATTGAGGTTTCGCCCAACGAAGGTCAGGACTGGGAGAGCCTTCTGCTGCTTGTGCAAACGGCAGTTAAGACTGACGAGCGGTACAAGCCGCTTAAGGACCACGTCGTCCTGGGCCGCCGCACCAGTAAGGCGTTGCTGCGACTCACGCTCAGCCGCAAGGCGAATGCGCAGTATATGCTGCAGCAGGTTCGTGCCATCGTGGGCAGTGCTGGAGTGTGCCGGCACGTTACAGAAATGGCGTCAGTGGTCATACATGACGTCGACCCGCTAGCCCGAGAGGACGACCTCACTTCGCTGCTTGACAGCAAGTTCGAGTCGGGAGCGGGAATTGTGTCGACCACAATGACACAGATGGCCGATGGCACCCAGCGGGCGTACGTGCGATTGCCTGCAAAGTTCGTGAGCGAACTCGACGGCACAAAGATCAAGCTGGGCTTTTGCGTCAGCAAAGTCAGAGCCGCGCCGCCGACCCCTCGAGAGCGTGTGCGCTGCTATCGCTGCCTCGAGCTGGGTCATCGGGCCCATGACTGCCGTTCACCCGACGATCGGCAAAACATGTGCATACGCTGCGGCGTTGTGGGGCACATGGCAAAGGCATGCACTTCTCAACCAAAGTGCCTCAAGTGCGGTGGTCCACACGCAATTGGACACCCCGACTGCGCCCGGTCGGCCTTGCAATGACCCCACAACTGCGAGTAATGCAGGTGAACTTGGGCAGAGGAGAGGGCCCAGGACATTGCCCTCCAAACTGCCCGAGAGAAGAAAGTGGACGTGCTGCTGCTGTCGGAGCTGTATCGACCGCCTGCCAACAACGGTCGATGGGCTTTCGACTGCTCGAAGAAGGTTGCCATCGTCGCTACTGGGACTCTTCCTCTCCAGAGGATTTGGTGCAGCAACACACCGGGACTCGTCGCTGCCGAGATCGGCGGCACCACTTTCCTCAGCTGTTACGCTCCACCTCGTCAACCCACCGACGAGTTCGAGCGCTTCATTGAAGCAGTTCAGCTCGAAGCGACTTCCCATCCACAGGTCGTCATTGCCGGCGACTTCAACGCCTGGCACGTGGAATGGGGAAGCGAGCGTAACAGCGACAGGGGGAAGAGCTGCTCAGTGCCATACAGCAGCTAGACCTGGTTGTGCTAAATCAGGGCACGACGAGCACCTTCGACGGCAATGGAGCGGCAACAGCGAGCATCGTGGACGTGGCGTTTGCGACACCAACCATCGCGCAGCCGGGAACGTGGAACGTGTGCAGTGAGTACTCGTACTCCGACCACCGGTACATCACGTACACTGTTGGCACCACAGTCCCCGTCGCAAACGAGCCTTCACCATCACCACGGAGGAGACACCAGGGCGCATTCGACATGCGGGTCGGCGTTACAAGGCGACGCAGTTCTCGCAGCGAGCCTTCCTTTCGACGCTGCTAGACGAGCGGTTCTCAGAACGGGCGGTAAGTCACGAACGCATGGTTGAGATCATGCTCGCCGCGTGTGACAAGACGATGCAGCGGGTCACAACGTCGCACAGTGACCCCCATCGTGACCTGTTCTGGTGGACGCCGCTGCTCAGGCTGCTGCGAGAGAACTGTGAACGCGCCCGTGATCGGATGCAGCAGACCAGTGACCTGCAGGAACGGAGCATCGCCGCAGCAGAACATCGATCAGCGAGGGCGGAGCTGGGGAAGGCGATAAAGGCCAGCAAGAGGAATTCGTTCCAGGAGCTGATCGATATCGCCGAGGAGAATGTGTTCGGAGCCGGATATCTCGTCGTTCTGTCCCACCTCCGTGGTGGACGGACGCCACCCGAGACGGAGCGGGACAGGCTCGAACACATCGTGTCCGATCTCTTCCCCAGCACCCGCCCCTCGTCTGGCCAGAAGCGGCTACCATCGAGGGAGAGGAGCAGTCTGGAGCAGTAGCAGATGTCTCGGACGATGAGCTTAAACTCATCGCACGCCGCATGGCCAATAAAAGGCCCGGACTCGACGGTATCCCGAATGCGGCGGTGAAAGCAGCCATTCTCGAGCACACGGGGGTTTTCACAGCGCTGTACCAGGACTGCCTCGTTAACGGCACGTTTCCTGCAGCGTGGAAGAGGCAGCGCCTCGTACTCATCCTGAAGCCAGGAAAACCCCAGGAGTGAGTAGCTCGTACCGGCCCTTGTGCATGTTGGATGCACTGGGCAAGGTGCTTGAGCGCTTGATACTAAACAGGCTGCACGAGCATCTAGAAGATCCAGATTCACCGCGACTGTCGGACCGGCAGTATGGTTTCCGCAGAGGGCGCTCGACCATCGGCGCTATTCAGAGGGTTGTTGAGGCCGGCCAGCGTACGATGTCGTTTGGTCGCACGAACCGACGCGACAAACGGTTCCTCCTAGTTGCTGCGCTAGATGTGAGGAACGCGTTTAACACAGCCAGTTGGCAGGCCATCGCCACTGCGCTGCAGGCGAAAGGTGTTCCCGCCGGCCTCCAACGTATCATACACAGCTATTTCCAGGACCGGGAGCTGGTGTATGAAACCTCTGATGGCCCGGTAGTGCGGTCCGTCACGGCAGGGGTACCACAGGGGTCTATCTTGAGCCCCACCCTGTGGAACACGATGTACGACGGTGTGTTGGACATCGCCCTGCCACCCGATGCGGAGATCCTGGGGTATGCCGACGACCTGGTGCTGCTGGTCCCAGGCACAACCCCAGACACGGTGAAAGCTGCTGCAGAACAGGCAATAACATCAGTTGTGGAATGGATGGCTCGACACCATCTCGAGTTGGCGCCGGCGAAAACGGAAATGGTGGTAATTTCCAGCACCAAAGCCCCGACGCGGATCACCGTCCGAGTAGGCGACGTGGACGTCACCTCGTCCCGCTCGATCCGCTATCTCGGTGTGACCCTCCAGGACAAGTTGTCATGGCTGCCGCACGTCAAGGAGGCCACCGAGAGGGCTGGGAAGATCGCCGCCGCCACATCCAGATTGCTGCGAAACCATAGCGGACCAAGGGCATCGAAAGCGAAGCTGCTAGCTTCGGTGTCCGAGTCCGTTATGCGTTATGCTGCACCGGTATGGAGCAAGGAGCTGCAA
>NW_024412104.1:210000-217500 GCF_016920715.1 Anopheles arabiensis | reverse complement strand
AAGAGCTAGGGTGCGTTCTCGACACGTTTTGAGGTGTTTTAGCGAAAAACATGTTTTGAGCCACACGAGCTCTCCGGCCCGATCGGTGCACATTTTTGAAAAAAGCTAGGGAGCTGCCCCTAGGTTCGGGGTGTCACAAAATATTGAAAAGTGGTCAAAAAACCGCTATCCAGAATCGGATGTAGAATCATTAGACGAACTTAAAATTGTTCTACAACCCCCAGTCCGACGCCTCGTATTCGAGATATAGCACTTTGTAGGTCTGACCGAGCAATTTTGTACTGAAATGTATGGCGGACATGTTATTCATTAAACAACATTAACTTGCATCGTGCCCTACTTCATCGGCACAGCTACTATCGACTATCTATTGTTGAAATGGATTGAGTTTGACCATTTTAGCTCTTTTCTTATGCCGTGCACCAACAGTGTGTACCGATCAGGGAAAGTACACTACGTACGCGTTCATGGATGTATATGTTGGTACAAGTTGCCGGTCGGAATAGCAGTGCACCAAAACTGTGTACCGATCAGGGAAAGTACAAGACGGAGGGCGCAGCCCGAGCGTACGCGTTCATAGATGTCCATGTTGGTACAACCTACATGTACGTACCTTGTTTTTGTATCAAAAGTTCCAATAAAGTGTTTGTATGCTTAAAATGCTTATCTCAACCGGTCACCTTTTGGCCTGCCCTTTTATAGACAGAAACCTAGAACGATACTCGCGATGTTTGTGTTTTCCATTCGCCCGGGACGACGAAATGAGCTCTGTGCACATCGTGCAGAAAACTGTCTCCTCCTCGTATGTTTTTGTCCCTCCACGCATATAATCACCCACATTTGTGTTCAACACGGACGGCGCAGCCCGAGCGAACGCGTTAATGTTTATGTTTGTGCACACTAAAGTTACAATCCTAGGATTTGGTTATTGCGTCGCAGTGCCCGACCGTCGCGGACACCATTCTTGGACAAAAGTCCAAGTACGTAGAGTACATTCCCTAGGTATGTGCCCGTTCGTGACTTTCGTTGCGTGCTTACAGACACGCTTGGGTATGTTTACCATACAAGGTTTACTAGGAAAACCTGGGAAGGACGCTTGCCCTCCCGTTGCGGACACCATTCTTGGAAAGAAGTCCTGCTACGTAGCGTTCTTTAATGTACTTGATCAGTTTGTATTGCATTTGCTTTGTGCAATTGACTTTTGCTAATGCTCACTAAGGGGTGTTCGTTTGCGATGTGTATGATAAGCAACTGTCTATTCTAACCAGCAGTTAAATAACACTTTTCACCCAAATCATAGGAACGTAGAGTACTTTCCCTGATCGGTACACAATTTTGGTGCACCTCTAACTTCGCCAGCACTTTATCGTTACGTTTTGTGCACAACCTTGGGACATGGTGTAAGTTTCATCATTGTTATGTTTGATTCGGTTTATTATGATTGAAAAATACGCTACGTCCTAGAAATCTGAACTCGAATACTTTTGCCACGTTGCGCAAAAAGCTACTGAGCAACTCCTAGCCGTTTACCGATTTAAAATTTAATTTTCGTTATTAGTTTTAAAAATACGCTAAGTCCCAAAAATCTGAACTCGAATACTTTTTCTATGTGCCGCCAAAAGCTACTGAGCAACGCCTAGGTTGGTACATTTTGGTACATGGAGTGTATGCGTGCAGGCGTACTGCCGTGCTGGACCGGAAAATCGCACTTGCTACTAGAACGTAGAGTAATTCCCTAGATAGGTGCTTTTGCATGCCTCTGTTCGACGTCCATGCAACTTGGAACGTGCGACACACGTAGCTAGGCTTCTCCATACATATTCCCTAGGGTAGCACCAAATTGCACACTTTCAGGGGTATATTTTGGTACGGTGTACTGTGCATGGTACAAGTATCATTAGCTCGTGCAATTTATTTTGCATCAAGTTGCGATTGCTGGTGCGTCGAGATAGGAGTGTTTCGCGACTTTTGCCAAGCTTTGGTGCCATTTTGTGAATAATTAATGTTCTAGCCACAATAAACGTGCAACATAATGCCAATAACGAAAACGCCATTTTCAAGGGACTTCCAGTCAAAATGTTTGCAATCAGCGCTTTCCTGTCGAGTTCAGGATTTGGGACTGAGCGTTTTTTTCACGATCCAATCAAACGACCAGTTCGTGAATAAACAATTCATACAACAGTGCATCCCTTCAAAGTAGAAAAAGCCGAATGCTAGGGAGCTCCAGTCAAAAACGTTGTCATTGGCGCTTTCTTCTCGAGTTCAGGATTTGGGACTTAGCGTTTTTTCACGATCCAGCCAAAAGACCAGATCGTGAAATAAACGATTAATACAACTGACCAGTACATCCCTTCAACTGAAGCAAGCGCACCATACATGACGTAGCTGATCATCAAGCACATGACACGTCAACTAAGTCAACACATAATACAACTTGGAAAACTAACGGGTAAGTAGGTCATCTCGTACACGACGACACACCGACCAAACCAGGTCAACACGTCACATGCACAAGACATCCTACTACCAAGGCCGACCACCTCGACACACGACCTGTTAACCGAACATGGTCAACACCATCATGTGCAAGGCAACCGGGCCAAACGGGTCAACTTATACAACTTGTAACGAGCATGTGTAAGCTTACTGGTGTGGTCCGCACGGTCCTCACATCAAGACAATCAAGTCGAGAACGAGGCACGCCGACAAGCTCATTAGTGTTAAGTGTCCTTCTCCATCCTATGTCAAGTCACTCGTCTGACACGGAAGAAGCCAACTCTTGTCCACTAGTATAAAGGAACGGTCTCCAGACCAGGTCAAGTCACTCGTCTGACAAGGAAGGAGCACGCACCAAGCTTCACCAGAGCACGGTACCACGGTCCCCAGACCAAGATGGTTAGTTACGCCAACGAGGAAGGGGCACGCGTTCCCTTGCTACACTCAACTTAGTACACTCATGCTCTCACAAGAGTATCCCCTGTGTCGACGTGGTCCCCAGACCAAGACGAGCTTGCGCACATCGAGGAAGGGGCACACGGACAAACCACCAAGCATGGGTCGCCTGAGAGGATCGATGCGAACGCATCTCTACAACTCGCAGCTCCCAGCCTGAAGTCCCGTCGTTTGCGGGCGGTTGATAGGTGTCGAAACTAGGTATATCCACGTTGGGCAGAGCTCAAGCCAACGGCGTTCCCAGTTACGGTACTAACACGTGCAGCGAACTCCACTCATTGCGGCCTAGGTATAGCGGGATGAGACGCCGGGCTGCAGACGCAGACTCCAACGGATCTCAGAGGGTTGTTAGGCCCGCTAGCTTCCGAACACCTAATGGGTTTGAGAAGCGCTATCAGCTCGGATTGGCTACGACCTTAGAGGCGTTCAGGCATAATCCAGCGGACGTAGCGTCATACCAAAGTCCGGTCGGACTAGTATTGAGCCAGTGGTCCGTACCTGTGGTTCCTCTCGTACTGCACAGGAATTCCGTTAAGATAGCGACTATAAGCACACACCAGTAGGGTAAAACTAACCTGTCTCACGACGGTCTAAACCCAGCTCACGTTCCCTTGAAAGGGTGAACAATCCTACGCTTGGTGAATTTTGCTTCACAATGATAGGAACCGACAGCGAAGGATCAAAAGCCACGTCGCTATGAACGCTTGGCGGCCACAAGCCAGTTATCCCTGTCAGCAGCGGCTGAGGCGGCGAGAGCGAGAATGGCAGCAGCAGCAGCAGCAGCAGCAGCAGCAGCAGCAGCAGCAGCAGCAGCAGCAGCAGCAGCAGCAGCAGCAGCAGCAGCGGCAGCAGCAGCGTCAGCAGCAGCAGCAGCAGCAGCAACGTCAGCAGCAGCAGCAGCAGCAGCAGCAGCAGCAGCAGCAGCAGCAGCAGCAGCAGCAGCAGCAGCAGCAGCAGCGCAACGTCAGCAGCAGCAGCAGCAGCAGCAGCAGCAGCAGCAGCAGCAGCAGCGCCAACAGCAGCAGCATCGTCAGCAGCAGCGTCAACAGCAGCGTCAGCAGCAGCTGCAGCAACAGCAACAGCAGCAGCAGTCGCTGCAAAGTTTGCTTCAACGCGAACAGAGGCAGCAGCAGCTTCCTCCACGACTACAGCAGCAACAGCAGCAACAGCAGCAGCCACAGCAACAACAGCAGCAGCAGCCGCAGCAGCAGCTCTGGACAACGGTGGTAAGAGGCCGCCCGTCCCAGCGGCAACGCCAACCGCAGCAGCAGCACCAGCAGCAGCAGCACCAGCAGCAGCAGCAGCAGCAGCAAGATGAGCGTTATGTCCCACCACAGCTCCGGCAGCAACGACAGCAGCAGCAGCGATCGCAGCAGCAGCAGCAGCGCTCGCAGCAGCAGCCGCAGCAGCAGCAGCAGCAACAGCGTCTGCAGCAACAGCGTCCGCAACAACAGCGTCAACAGCAGCAGCGATCACAGCAGCGAAAGCCGGCCAAGCCCGAGCTTATTGAGGTTTCGCCCAACGAAGGTCAGGACTGGGAGAGCCTTCTGCTGCTTGTGCAAACGGCAGTTAAGACTGACGAGCGGTACAAGCCGCTTAAGGACCACGTCGTCCTGGGCCGCCGCACCAGTAAGGCGTTGCTGCGACTCACGCTCAGCCGCAAGGCGAATGCGCAGTATATGCTGCAGCAGGTTCGTGCCATCGTGGGCAGTGCTGGAGTGTGCCGGCACGTTACAGAAATGGCGTCAGTGGTCATACATGACGTCGACCCGCTAGCCCGAGAGGACGACCTCACTTCGCTGCTTGACAGCAAGTTCGAGTCGGGAGCGGGAATTGTGTCGACCACAATGACACAGATGGCCGATGGCACCCAGCGGGCGTACGTGCGATTGCCTGCAAAGTTCGTGAGCGAACTCGACGGCACAAAGATCAAGCTGGGCTTTTGCGTCAGCAAAGTCAGAGCCGCGCCGCCGACCCCTCGAGCGTGTGCGCTGCTATCGCTGCCTCGAGCTGGGTCATCGGGCCCATGACTGCCGTTCACCCGACGATCGGCAAAACATGTGCATACGCTGCGGCGTTGTGGGGCACATGGCAAAGGCATGCACTTCTCAACCAAAGTGCCTCAAGTGCGGTGGTCCACACGCAATTGGACACCCCGACTGCGCCCGGTCGGCCTTGCAATGACCCCACAACTGCGAGTAATGCAGGTGAACTTGGGCAAGAGGGCCCAGGACATTGCCCTCCAAACTGCCCGAGAGAAGAAAGTGGACGTGCTGCTGCTGTCGGAGCTGTATCGACCGCCTGCCAACAACGGTCGATGGGCTTTCGACTGCTCGAAGAAGGTTGCCATCGTCGCTACTGGGACTCTTCCTCTCCAGAGGATTTGGTGCAGCAACACACCGGGACTCGTCGCTGCCGAGATCGGCGGCACCACTTTCCTCAGCTGTTACGCTCCACCTCGTCAACCCACCGACGAGTTCGAGCGCTTCATTGAAGCAGTTCAGCTCGAAGCGACTTCCCATCCACAGGTCGTCATTGCCGGCGACTTCAACGCCTGGCACGTGGAATGGGGAAGCGAGCGTAACAGCGACAGGGGAAGAGCTGCTCAGTGCCATACAGCAGCTAGACCTGGTTGTGCTAAATCAGGGCACGACGAGCACCTTCGACGGCAATGGAGCGGCAACAGCGAGCATCGTGGACGTGGCGTTTGCGACACCAACCATCGCGCAGCCGGGAACGTGGAACGTGTGCAGTGAGTACTCGTACTCCGACCACCGGTACATCACGTACACTGTTGGCACCACAGTCCCCGTCGCAAACGAGCCTTCACCATCACCACGGAGGAGACACCAGGGGCGCATTCGACATGCGGGTCGGCGTTACAAGGCGACGCAGTTCTCGCAGCGAGCCTTCCTTTCGACGCTGCTAGACGAGCGGTTCTCAGAACGGGCGGTAAGTCACGAACGCATGGTTGAGATCATGCTCGCCGCGTGTGACAAGACGATGCAGCGGGTCACAACGTCGCACAGTGACCCCCATCGTGACCTGTTCTGGTGGACGCCGCTGCTCAGGCTGCTGCGAGAGAACTGTGAACGCGCCCGTGATCGGATGCAGCAGACCAGTGACCTGCAGGAACGGAGCATCGCCGCAGCAGAACATCGATCAGCGAGGGCGGAGCTGGGGAAGGCGATAAAGGCCAGCAAGAGGAATTCGTTCCAGGAGCTGATCGATATCGCCGAGGAGAATGTGTTCGGAGCCGGATATCTCGTCGTTCTGTCCCACCTCCGTGGTGGACGGACGCCACCGAGACAGGCAGGACAGGCTCGAACACATCGTGTCCGATCTCTTCCCCAGCACCCGCCCCTCGTCTGGCCAGAAGCGGCTACCATCGAGGGAGAGGAGCAGTCTGGAGCAGTAGCAGATGTCTCGGACGATGAGCTTAAACTCATCGCACGCCGCATGGCCAATAAAAGGCCCCGGACTCGACGGTATCCCGAATGCGGCGGTGAAAGCAGCCATTCTCGAGCACACGGGGGTTTTCACAGCGCTGTACCAGGACTGCCTCGTTAACGGCACGTTTCCTGCAGCGTGGAAGAGGCAGCGCCTCGTACTCATCCTGAAGCCAGGAAAACCCCAGGAGTGAGTAGCTCGTACCGGCCCTTGTGCATGTTGGATGCACTGGGCAAGGTGCTTGAGCGCTTGATACTAAACAGGCTGCACGAGCATCTAGAAGATCCAGATTCACCGCGACTGTCGGACCGGCAGTATGGTTTCCGCAGAGGGCGCTCGACCATCGGCGCTATTCAGAGGGTTGTTGAGGCCGGCCAGCGTGCGATGTCGTTTGGTCGCACGAACCGACGCGACAAACGGTTCCTCCTAGTTGCTGCGCTAGATGTGAGGAACGCGTTTAACACAGCCAGTTGGCAGGCCATCGCCACTGCGCTGCAGGCGAAAGGTGTTCCCGCCGGCCTCCAACGTATCATACACAGCTATTTCCAGGACCGGGAGCTGGTGTATGAAACCTCTGATGGCCCGGTAGTGCGGTCCGTCACGGCAGGGGTACCACAGGGGTCTATCTTGAGCCCCACCCTGTGGAACACGATGTACGACGGTGTGTTGGACATCGCCCTGCCACCCGATGCGGAGATCCTGGGGTATGCCGACGACCTGGTGCTGCTGGTCCCAGGCACAACCCCAGACACGGTGAAAGCTGCTGCAGAACAGGCAATAACATCAGTTGTGGAATGGATGGCTCGACACCATCTCGAGTTGGCGCCGGCGAAAACGGAAATGGTGGTAATTTCCAGCACCAAAGCCCCGACGCGGATCACCGTCCGAGTAGGCGACGTGGACGTCACCTCGTCCCGCTCGATCCGCTATCTCGGTGTGACCCTCCAGGACAAGTTGTCATGGCTGCCGCACGTCAAGGAGGCCACCGAGAGGGCTGGGAAGATCGCCGCCGCCACATCCAGATTGCTGCGAAACCATAGCGGACCAAGGGCATCGAAAGCGAAGCTGCTAGCTTCGGTGTCCGAGTCCGTTATGCGT
>NW_024412104.1:192500-200000 GCF_016920715.1 Anopheles arabiensis | reverse complement strand
TGGCCATAACTTTTGAAAAACAAGAGCTAGGGTGCGTTCTCGACACGTTTTGAGGTGTTTTAGCGAAAAACATGTTTTGAGCCACACGAGCTCTCCGGCCCGATCGGTGCACATTTTTGAAAAAAGCTAGGAGCTGCCCCTAGGTTCGGGGTGTCACAAAATATTGAAAAGTGGTCAAAAACCGCTATCCAGAATCGGATGTAGAATCATTAGACGAACTTAAAATTGTTCTACAACCCCCAGTCCGACGCCTCGTATTCGAGATATAGCACTTTGTAGGTCTGACCGAGCAATTTTGTACTGAAATGTATGGCGGACATGTTATTCATTAAACAACATTAACTTGCATCGTGCCCTACTTCATCGGCACAGCTACTATCGACTATCTATTGTTGAAATGGATTGAGTTTGACCATTTTAGCTCTTTTCTTATGCCGTGCACCAACAGTGTGTACCGATCAGGGAAAGTACACTACGTACGCGTTCATGGATGTATATGTTGGTACAAGTTGCCGGTCGGAATAGCAGTGCACCAAAACTGTGTACCGATCAGGAAAGTACAAGACGGAGGGCGCAGCCCGAGCGTACGCGTTCATAGATGTCCATGTTGGTACAACCTACATGTACGTACCTTGTTTTTGTATCAAAAGTTCCAATAAAGTGTTTGTATGCTTAAAATGCTTATCTCAACCGGTCACCTTTTGGCCTGCCCTTTTATAGACAGAAACCTAGAACGATACTCGCGATGTTTGTGTTTTCCATTCGCCCGGGACGACGAAATGAGCTCTGTGCACATCGTGCAGAAAACTGTCTCCTCCTCGTATGTTTTTGTCCCTCCACGCATATAATCACCCACATTTGTGTTCAACACGGACGGCGCAGCCCGAGCGAACGCGTTAATGTTTATGTTTGTGCACACTAAAGTTACAATCCTAGGATTTGGTTATTGCGTCGCAGTGCCCGACCGTCGCGGACACCATTCTTGGACAAAAGTCCAAGTACGTAGAGTACATTCCCTAGGTATGTGCCCGTTCGTGACTTTCGTTGCGTGCTTACAGACACGCTTGGGTATGTTTACCATACAAGGTTTACTAGGAAAACCTGGGAAGGACGCTTGCCCTCCCGTTGCGGACACCATTCTTGGAAAGAAGTCCTGCTACGTAGCGTTCTTTAATGTACTTGATCAGTTTGTATTGCATTTGCTTTGTGCAATTGACTTTTGCTAATGCTCACTAAGGGGTGTTCGTTTGCGATGTGTATGATAAGCAACTGTCTATTCTAACCAGCAGTTAAATAACACTTTTCACCCAAATCATAGGAACGTAGAGTACTTTCCCTGATCGGTACACAATTTTGGTGCACCTCTAACTTCGCCAGCACTTTATCGTTACGTTTTGTGCACAACCTTGGGACATGGTGTAAGTTTCATCATTGTTATGTTTGATTCGGTTTATTATGATTGAAAAATACGCTACGTCCTAGAAATCTGAACTCGAATACTTTTGCCACGTTGCGCAAAAAGCTACTGAGCAACTCCTAGCCGTTTACCGATTTAAAATTTAATTTTCGTTATTAGTTTTAAAAATACGCTAAGTCCCAAAAATCTGAACTCGAATACTTTTTCTATGTGCCGCCAAAAGCTACTGAGCAACGCCTAGGTTGGTACATTTTTGGTACATGGAGTGTATGCGTGCAGGCGTACTGCCGTGCTGGACCGGAAAATCGCACTTGCTACTAGAACGTAGAGTAATTCCCTAGATAGGTGCTTTTGCATGCCTCTGTTCGACGTCCATGCAACTTGGAACGTGCGACACACGTAGCTAGGCTTCTCCATACATATTCCCTAGGGTAGCACCAAATTGCACACTTTCAGGGGTATATTTTGGTACGGTGTACTGTGCATGGTACAAGTATCATTAGCTCGTGCAATTTATTTTGCATCAAGTTGCGATTGCTGGTGCGTCGAGATAGGAGTGTTTCGCGACTTTTGCCAAGCTTTGGTGCCATTTTGTGAATAATTAATGTTCTAGCCACAATAAACGTGCAACATAATGCCAATAACGAAAACGCCATTTTCAAGGGACTTCCAGTCAAAATGTTTGCAATCAGCGCTTTCCTGTCGAGTTCAGGATTTGGGACTGAGCGTTTTTTTCACGATCCAATCAAACGACCAGTTCGTGAATAAACAATTCATACAACAGTGCATCCCTTCAAAGTAGAAAAAGCCGAATGCTAGGGAGCTCCAGTCAAAAACGTTGTCATTGGCGCTTTCTTCTCGAGTTCAGGATTTGGGACTTAGCGTTTTTTCACGATCCAGCCAAAAGACCAGATCGTGAAATAAACGATTAATACAACTGTACTAGTACATCCCTTCAACTGAAGCAAGCGCACCATACATGACCCGTACGCTAATCATCCAAGCACATGACACGTCAACTAAGTCAACACATAATACAACTTGGAAAACTAACGGGTAAGTAGGTCATCTCGTACACGACGACACACCGACCAAACCAGGTCAACACGTCACATGCACAAGACATCCTACTACCAAGGCCGACCACCTCGACACACGACCTGTTAACCGAACATGGTCAACACCATCATGTGCAAGGCAACCGGGCCAAACGGGTCAACTTATACAACTTGTAACGAGCATGTGTAAGCTTACTGGTGTGGTCCGCACGGTCCTCACATCAAGACAATCAAGTCGAGAACGAGGCACGCCGACAAGCTCATTAGTGTTAAGTGTCCTTCTCCATCCTATGTCAAGTCACTCGTCTGACACGGAAGAAGCCAACTCTTGTCCACTAGTATAAAGGAACGGTCTCCAGACCAGGTCAAGTCACTCGTCTGACAAGGAAGGAGCACGCACCAAGCTTCACCAGAGCACGGTACCACGGTCCCCAGACCAAGATGGTTAGTTACGCCAACGAGGAAGGGGCACGCGTTCCCTTGCTACACTCAACTTAGTACACTCATGCTCTCACAAGAGTATCCCCCTGTGTCGACGTGGTCCCCAGACCAAGACGAGCTTGCGCACATCGAGGAAGGGGCACACGGACAAACCACCAAGCATGGGTCGCCTGAGAGGATCGATGCGAACGCATCTCTACAACTCGCAGCTCCCAGCCTGAAGTCCCGTCGTTTGCGGGCGGTTGATAGGTGTCGAAACTAGGTATATCCACGTTGGGCAGAGCTCAAGCCAACGGCGTTCCCAGTTACGGTACTAACACGTGCAGCGAACTCCACTCATTGCGGCCTAGGTATAGCGGGATGAGACGCCGGGCTGCAGACGCAGACTCCAACGGATCTCAGAGGGTTGTTAGGCCCGCTAGCTTCCGAACACCTAATGGGTTTGAGAAGCGCTATCAGCTCGGATTGGCTACGACCTTAGAGGCGTTCAGGCATAATCCAGCGGACGTAGCGTCATACCAAAGTCCGGTCGGACTAGTATTGAGCCAGTGGTCCGTACCTGTGGTTCCTCTCGTACTGCACAGGAATTCCGTTAAGATAGCGACTATAAGCACACACCAGTAGGGTAAAACTAACCTGTCTCACGACGGTCTAAACCCAGCTCACGTTCCCTTGAAAGGGTGAACAATCCTACGCTTGGTGAATTTTGCTTCACAATGATAGGAAGAGCCGACATCGAAGGATCAAAAAGCCACGTCGCTATGAACGCTTGGCGGCCACAAGCCAGTTATCCCTGTCAGCAGCGGCTGAGGCGGCGAGAGCGAGAATGGCAGCAGCAGCAGCAGCAGCAGCAGCAGCAGCAGCAGCAGCAGCAGCAGCAGCAGCAGCAGCAGCAGCAGCAGCAGCAGCGGCAGCAGCAGCGTCAGCAGCAGCAGCAGCAGCAACGTCAGCAGCAGCAGCAGCAGCAGCAGCAGCAGCAGCAGCAGCAGCAGCAGCAGCAGCAGCAGCAGCAGCAGCAGCGGCAACGTCAGCAGCAGCAGCAGCAGCAGCAGCAGCAGCAGCAGCAGCAGCAGCGCCAACAGCAGCAGCATCGTCAGCAGCAGCGTCAACAGCAGCGTCAGCAGCAGCTGCAGCAACAGCAACAGCAGCAGCAGTCGCTGCAAAGTTTGCTTCAACGCGAACAGAGGCAGCAGCAGCTTCCTCCACGACTACAGCAGCAACAGCAGCAACAGCAGCAGCCACAGCAACAACAGCAGCAGCAGCCGCAGCAGCAGCTCTGGACAACGGTGGTAAGAGGCCGCCCGTCCCAGCGGCAACGCCAACCGCAGCAGCAGCACCAGCAGCAGCAGCACCAGCAGCAGCAGCAGCAGCAGCAAGATGAGCGTTATGTCCCACCACAGCTCCGGCAGCAACGACAGCAGCAGCAGCGATCGCAGCAGCAGCAGCAGCGCTCGCAGCAGCAGCCGCAGCAGCAGCAGCAGCAACAGCGTCTGCAGCAACAGCGTCCGCAACAACAGCGTCAACAGCAGCAGCGATCACAGCAGCGAAAGCCGGCCAAGCCCGAGCTTATTGAGGTTTCGCCCAACGAAGGTCAGGACTGGGAGAGCCTTCTGCTGCTTGTGCAAACGGCAGTTAAGACTGACGAGCGGTACAAGCCGCTTAAGGACCACGTCGTCCTGGGCCGCCGCACCAGTAAGGCGTTGCTGCGACTCACGCTCAGCCGCAAGGCGAATGCGCAGTATATGCTGCAGCAGGTTCGTGCCATCGTGGGCAGTGCTGGAGTGTGCCGGCACGTTACAGAAATGGCGTCAGTGGTCATACATGACGTCGACCCGCTAGCCCGAGAGGACGACCTCACTTCGCTGCTTGACAGCAAGTTCGAGTCGGGAGCGGGAATTGTGTCGACCACAATGACACAGATGGCCGATGGCACCCAGCGGGCGTACGTGCGATTGCCTGCAAAGTTCGTGAGCGAACTCGACGGCACAAAGATCAAGCTGGGCTTTTGCGTCA
Organism: Anopheles arabiensis; assembly: GCF_016920715.1. Lineage (NCBI taxonomy): Eukaryota > Metazoa > Arthropoda > Insecta > Diptera > Culicidae > Anopheles > Anopheles arabiensis. Next base: position 195,071 of record NW_024412104.1, on the reverse strand, counting down.
GCAAAGTCAGAGCCGCGCCGCCGACCCCTCGAGCGTGTGCGCTGCTATCGCTGCCTCGAGCTGGGTCATCGGGCCCATGACTGCCGTTCACCCGACGATCGGCAAAACATGTGCATACGCTGCGGCGTTGTGGGGCACATGGCAAAGGCATGCACTTCTCAACCAAAGTGCCTCAAGTGCGGTGGTCCACACGCAATTGGACACCCCGACTGCGCCCGGTCGGCCTTGCAATGACCCCACAACTGCGAGTAATGCAGGTGAACTTGGGCAGAGGAGAGAGGGCCCAGGACATTGCCCTCCAAACTGCCCGAGAGAAGAAAGTGGACGTGCTGCTGCTGTCGGAGCTGTATCGACCGCCTGCCAACAACGGTCGATGGGCTTTCGACTGCTCGAAGAAGGTTGCCATCGTCGCTACTGGGACTCTTCCTCTCCAGAGGATTTGGTGCAGCAACACACCGGGACTCGTCGCTGCCGAGATCGGCGGCACCACTTTCCTCAGCTGTTACGCTCCACCTCGTCAACCCACCGACGAGTTCGAGCGCTTCATTGAAGCAGTTCAGCTCGAAGCGACTTCCCATCCACAGGTCGTCATTGCCGGCGACTTCAACGCCTGGCACGTGGAATGGGGAAGCGAGCGTAACAGCGACAGGGGAAGAGCTGCTCAGTGCCATACAGCAGCTAGACCTGGTTGTGCTAAATCAGGGCACGACGAGCACCTTCGACGGCAATGGAGCGGCAACAGCGAGCATCGTGGACGTGGCGTTTGCGACACCAACCATCGCGCAGCCGGGAACGTGGAACGTGTGCAGTGAGTACTCGTACTCCGACCACCGGTACATCACGTACACTGTTGGCACCACAGTCCCCGTCGCAAACGAGCCTTCACCATCACCACGGAGGAGACACCAGGGGCGCATTCGACATGCGGGTCGGCGTTACAAGGCGACGCAGTTCTCGCAGCGAGCCTTCCTTTCGACGCTGCTAGACGAGCGGTTCTCAGAACGGGCGGTAAGTCACGAACGCATGGTTGAGATCATGCTCGCCGCGTGTGACAAGACGATGCAGCGGGTCACAACGTCGCACAGTGACCCCCATCGTGACCTGTTCTGGTGGACGCCGCTGCTCAGGCTGCTGCGAGAGAACTGTGAACGCGCCCGTGATCGGATGCAGCAGACCAGTGACCTGCAGGAACGGAGCATCGCCGCAGCAGAACATCGATCAGCGAGGGCGGAGCTGGGGAAGGCGATAAAGGCCAGCAAGAGGAATTCGTTCCAGGAGCTGATCGATATCGCCGAGGAGAATGTGTTCGGAGCCGGATATCTCGTCGTTCTGTCCCACCTCCGTGGTGGACGGACGCCACCCGAGACAGGCAGGACAGGCTCGAACACATCGTGTCCGATCTCTTCCCCAGCACCCGCCCCTCGTCTGGCCAGAAGCGGCTACCATCGAGGGAGAGGAGCAGTCTGGAGCAGTAGCAGATGTCTCGGACGATGAGCTTAAACTCATCGCACGCCGCATGGCCAATAAAAGGCCCCGGGACTCGACGGTATCCCGAATGCGGCGGTGAAAGCAGCCATTCTCGAGCACACGGGGGTTTTCACAGCGCTGTACCAGGACTGCCTCGTTAACGGCACGTTTCCTGCAGCGTGGAAGAGGCAGCGCCTCGTACTCATCCTGAAGCCAGGAAAACCCCAGGAGTGAGTAGCTCGTACCGGCCCTTGTGCATGTTGGATGCACTGGGCAAGGTGCTTGAGCGCTTGATACTAAACAGGCTGCACGAGCATCTAGAAGATCCAGATTCACCGCGACTGTCGGACCGGCAGTATGGTTTCCGCAGAGGGCGCTCGACCATCGGCGCTATTCAGAGGGTTGTTGAGGCCGGCCAGCGTGCGATGTCGTTTGGTCGCACGAACCGACGCGACAAACGGTTCCTCCTAGTTGCTGCGCTAGATGTGAGGAACGCGTTTAACACAGCCAGTTGGCAGGCCATCGCCACTGCGCTGCAGGCGAAAGGTGTTCCCGCCGGCCTCCAACGTATCATACACAGCTATTTCCAGGACCGGGAGCTGGTGTATGAAACCTCTGATGGCCCGGTAGTGCGGTCCGTCACGGCAGGGGTACCACAGGGGTCTATCTTGAGCCCCACCCTGTGGAACACGATGTACGACGGTGTGTTGGACATCGCCCTGCCACCCGATGCGGAGATCCTGGGGTATGCCGACGACCTGGTGCTGCTGGTCCCAGGCACAACCCCAGACACGGTGAAAGCTGCTGCAGAACAGGCAATAACATCAGTTGTGGAATGGATGGCTCGACACCATCTCGAGTTGGCGCCGGCGAAAACGGAAATGGTGGTAATTTCCAGCACCAAAGCCCCGACGCGGATCACCGTCCGAGTAGGCGACGTGGACGTCACCTCGTCCCGCTCGATCCGCTATCTCGGTGTGACCCTCCAGGACAAGTTGTCATGGCTGCCGCACGTCAAGGAGGCCACCGAGAGGGCTGGGAAGATCGCCGCCGCCACATCCAGATTGCTGCGAAACCATAGCGGACCAAGGGCATCGAAAGCGA